>NW_008705512.1:2390506-2391203 GCF_000326865.2 Helobdella robusta
AATCGAAATATGGCCTTATTTGCAGCATAAATTCGAAAAATAAGTTTATTTTGAATTTTAATAAACTAAACGTTCACCAAAAAACTTTAGTGAGAAAAATCGAAAAAACGAACATATTAACGCCACACATTCGGTAGAATTTATAGAATATTGTAAAAATTATGGTCTATTACCTACATATATATATATATATATATATATATATATATATATATATATATATATATATATATAAAGTAAGAAAGAGAGAGAGAGAGAGAGAGAGAGAGAGAATGAGACAAGGGGTATGAGTAAAAAATAACGTTTCAATAAATAGATAAAAATATACAATACACATACACGCACACGCACACACACAAACAAACTCACACACACATATATATATATATATGTGTGTGTGTGTATATATATATAACGCTTGTATTAAAAGAATGCAAGCTTTTGAAATGCATAATGAGAACTATTTTTATTTCGTTGTTGTTGTAATTATTATTATATTGTTGTTATTGTTGTAATTATTATTATATTGTTGTTATTGTTGTTCGTTGATGATGGTCGTGATGATGATGATGATGATCGTCATCATAGTTAACAAGATTAACAGTATAACATACTTAAAATACATTGATAGAAATGACATGAATGTTTATTGTACTGCGTATATATGATGGCAGTATGTATGTATGCGTGTATGTAT
>NW_008705512.1:2391666-2393498 GCF_000326865.2 Helobdella robusta
GGTTCACCGACAGCCAGGGCACCGGATAGTAAACCATTGCCGTGCGGATAGTAGACTACTGCCGTGCGGATAGTAAACCATTTGCCGTCCGGAAGCCGTGCGGGTAGTAGACTATGGCCATGCCGCATAGTAAATCATTACCGTGCAGATAGTAAACCATTGCCGTCCGGATAGTAAACCATTGCCGGTTCACCACTGGCCGCCAAGGCTTACCTCTGACAAGAGACTTCGAAATTCAGAGTCTATCGGCTATCGTACCCTCAACTTACCTATTCATTACAATTAAGCCCTAGCTTACCTAAAATTACAAAACTCAAGAGCCCAATTCATTGGCCTTTCGGCACCCACCCCACCACCTACGTAATGCCTTGGGCTCCAACTTAGTAATAATAATATAAAACTTAAACCCTAAATCTATTAATGAGTATGTGTTACAACATAGCCTTAACCTACCTATTCATTACATTACGGGCCTAGCTTACCTAAAATTACAAAACTCAAGAGCCCAATTCATTGGCCTTTCGGCACCCACCCCACCACCTACGTAATGCCTTGGGCTCCAACTTAATAATGATAATGTAAAACTTAACAATTAACCTACCTATCGATACACTTACAGCGTTTTAATTTACATTACAAGATTTTTCCTAGAATTACATTATTGCTCTTGACTACCTATGAAATTAAATTATTCTCAACCTTAGTAATAATAAATTAGAATGTGTAAAGAAAATAAAATTACGCTCAAATACTAACATATGTGTTTATGTATGTATTTGTGTGTGTGTGTGTAATACGCTGGTGCGTGTAATGTGGGTGCAAGATAAAATAGAAGAGATAAACTTACGCTGCCTACCTATTCAACTACATTAGTGTTGGATGCTCCCTATCTATCCTACCTACAATTAAAATTAGGCCTATCTAACCTACCTATATAGCTACTTAATGTAATTGTGTGTGCGTGTGTGTGCGTGTGAGCATTCCTACTTAATGTTAAATTACAGAAAAAAAGAAGAAAACGTATCCCAGTCAGGCAGGTATTCTTTGCCACTGAATGAACGAACGTAGCCTGACATCTTCCATGATGAACTCCTCTGGAAGCTTCAACCTGAATGAAATGAAAAAATCCTATTTAATTAATTAATTTAAATGAAAATAGAAACGAGCCGTGGTGAAATCCACCAGCAGGAAAAGACAGCAAACTGGCAAATAAAGAAACCGTTAAGAAACCGTAAAGTCGGAAGTTAGGGTTAAGGTTGAACGTAGGGTGACTTCACAACCATTCTGATCCTCCACGACGAACTCCTCTGGAAGCTATAACATGAATGAATGAACCTGAATGAACCTAGATGAATGGACAAATCTTATTTATTTAATTAATTTAAATGAAAATAGAGAAACGCAAAGAAGCCGACCGGTCGGCAAAGAGAAGAACCGAAAAGAACGGTATCTATATAGGATTTATGCTCTATATAACTCTATATAACTCTATATAACTCTATATAACTCTATATAACTCTATATAACTCTATATAACTCTATATAACTCTATATAACTCTATATAACTCTATATAACTCTATATAACTCTATATAACTCTATATAACTCTATATAACTCTATATAACTCTATATAACTCTATATAACTCTATATAACTCTATATAACTCTATATAACTCTATATAACTCTATATAACTCTATATAACTCTATATAACTCTATATAACTCTATATAACTCTATATAACTCTATATAACTCTATATAACTCTATATAACTCTATATAACTCTATATAACTCTATATAACTCTATATAACTCTAATAACTCTAAT
>NW_008705512.1:2394689-2462641 GCF_000326865.2 Helobdella robusta
GCCTACCTATATAATAAATTAATTTTTACCTCACTTACCTATGCTTCATTAACTTAACTCAAGACTCATGAAGAAAGAGAAAAAGGAGTAAAACAGAACATAAAATACTACCACACAAACAAACATGATGTATGTATGTATGTATGAGCAACCGCTAAAGAACCCACCTAAAATATAAAAAAATACAACATACAAACACACAAACCACAGACAAGCAAACTCTATATAACTCTATATAACTCTATATAAAATAAAAATAAATTAATTAAAAAAATATAAATATAAAAAAATGAGATCAGGCACTCCGACTCGAGCGAGGCAGAAATGCCTGATCTGATTTCAACGTTTTTTCAGCTCCTATTTATACTCGTTTTAACCATACATTTTCATCATTTCAATCATTCACATCATTAAAAAGTTATTTAATGTATGTACTACACTATTATACAGTCTTAACCAAAATGCTAACCGTACTAAATTGAAGTCATCGAACGAACGCATTCGAAACTTTCTGGTTGGCTGGTTGAATCTGCTATATTGCTTTTCATATAAACATAATCTAATATAATATAATTTAATTATTTGTATACATGGATTATAGTCACTTTATATATATATATATATATATATATATATATATATATAATAAAAATTTATTATAAAAGCAACAGTAATCAATGCAATATATGTAAGCACGCAGCTCAAATTTTTCGGGGAGAATTCAAAATTGTTTGAGACCACACCTTGCTTAACATCCAATTCCAAGCCGAGCCAAGCCAAGCTGAGCCAATATGCATAAATTCATTGTAAAAAACAACAGTAGCCATTACTATATATGTACGCACGCAGTTCAAATTTTTCGGGGAGAATTCAAAATAGTTTAAGACCACACCTTGCTTAACATCCGATTCCAAGCCGAGCCAAGCCAAGCTGAGCCAATATGCATAGATTTATAAGCGCTTTTATATTAAAATTTTGCTCCCTTTTCAAACGAATATCCCAATATAACAAATTCTCCATCCTATTTTAACTTTCTTTGATGCTTTTTAATCAGTCAGGTCACAAAAATCATTAGTGATATCGCAATGAAATCAATTTGAAATTTTTTTTTAATTATTGATAAAATTTTTAAATTGTTGATAATAATAACTAGTATATATACTGTAGTAAAACGTTTAAAATTTTCTGAGAGAATTTAAAATAATTGGAGACTACACCATAACACAATTGTACAATTTGAATGTGTAAATACAACATTATAAATGTATTATAACTACATGTCTATTTCTTTATTTAGTTCTGCCTGTGTATATTTTGTCAAATTTATTTGATAGGAATTGAATATAACCTTTATACCGGCTGATTAACTACCATGCAGTAAAATAACTACTGTTGACACCATTTCCTCCAACGATTTCGCAACGAATTGCCCATACCATATAATTAGAATAAACTCTTTCAATCAATGTTTAAATTTTTATATTGTCATTTATTCTTTCGTTTTTGTTTCTGTACTAATTTTCGTGTCAGATACAATAATTTAGTTTTTAAGTAAATTTTTATTTTTGTAGCTATACACAAACATGCCTACCTGTTGCATTAAAAATTGCATTAATAATAAATAGAAATGAGAAAATTTGTGATGCATCTTTTCACAGGTTTATTTTCAAATTAACTTCACACTAAAATAAATGTAACAATATCCTTATACTCGTTGAATAGAACTATTTTGTTTTACAATTACATATATTTTATTTTATAGACTATTATAATTTATAATATAATGCTATCATGGATTACCATTTTATTATTAAAAGCAATACTTAAGAAATGCACAAGTTTCTGTAACAGTTTATAAAATTTCAGATTTCCTCAAAATGTAAAAATGCAAAACGATTGGATTAAGTGCATCAGACAGGAAATAAATGATTTCAAATGGCTTCCATCAAAAAATGCAAGAATATGCAGTGACCATTTCTGTAATAAAGATTATAAGGGTTATGATGGAGAAAGGAAGGTAATACTGAAGAAAGCATTCCCATGTTTTCAAGTTAGTTATATTTATATGTCATCAGTTACACAAGGAAGCAATTCACATCATCATTGTACATTGCAACATTATCTATACAAAAAATATAAAATGCATTCACCAATATTCCATGTATTTTATTAAAACTTAGAAAGGGCATAATGACATTGTGAATAATAAACTCTGTTTAGGACTGGGATCATCATCATCATACCAATCACCATTACAAGTAGAGTCAATTTTATATTAATGCTTAACAAGTTAACTAAATTGGCATAATCAAGTTTTTATATGAAATACACATCAAGTATTTAATGTAACAAATAAATTAACAGAAAAATTTCTGGAAAAGTTTAAAAAAATTAGAACATATGACTCTGATCAAAAATCATTCGCGTTGACACTGCATTTGTATGGGCATAAGGCATATGATTATCTTTGAACAAATGGCTTACATCTTCCTCACACTAGGACATTAAGAAAGTAATCTTGTCATACCTGTTCAATAATTTTAATAAGATTGTTTTAAATAACTATTCTCAATGTCATTTTATTAACACTACATTAAAAGGTGGCTACAAAACATTGATGGTATGCCTGGGATGATTTTTACAAACCTTATTGACTAATGGTGATGGGGATCCTCTGGAACTGTAGGATCATGACATTCAATCTAGTCATGGATTGAGAAATCAATCCTTGATATATTTGATAACAAACATTTATTATAATATAAGAATGAAAAAAAGATGTATGTGTAAGGCAAAATCTTACTGGAACTATTATTTTTAGCAATTTATGATTTATTTTTTTATTTATGACTTTATCCATTTTCAATGATACCGATATTTTTAATTATTATTATTCAAATTATACTCATGCCTATATAAATTAATTAGATTGTGGCTATTTCTATGCTTAATTGTTTTATTTACTTGCCCTAGGTATGCACAGCATTTAATAAATTAATGATAATAATTAATAACACAACATTCTAAGTGCATAAAATATAATAAATTAAAAGTACAATTTTTACAAACCTCATTGGTTATGGTGATTCTTTAAAACTGAATGATCATGATCTAACAAGTCATGGATTGATGAATCATTGGAATCACACATTATCTTTAATAAATTTAATAACAACATGTACCACAATTTAAGAATGAGGAATATTTTGTAAAACATTAAATAAAAAAAATTTAGTTTGAATCACTCATAATTAATAAATTTTAATTAAATTGCAAGTTAGCTTGGGGAGTTTGAATCTTGAATTGAACAAATTACAAAATTGTTTATTTTATAAAATTGATTGGTAAGTTGTTTAATATATTTATTTAATTTAGTATATTTTTTATTCCTAGACCTAAGCATTATAAATAAAAATTTTAAAACCAATCAAGCAATAGAATTTAGGATCTTAGGAACAAGTGCTGTTAGTCGTTGGTGTAGTAGTAGTAAGTATTAGTGTAGTGGTTGGTAGTTTCTAGTAGTCTAATCTGTTAATGTTCGTTAGTGTTATTTGTTATTTATTTCAATTAGTAATTAGAATCAGTAGAGATTAGTTTTAGTTTAATTATTAGAGTTTAGTAATTTAATTACTAATTAGTCGTCGTTTAGTGTTGTTGTGTTGTCGGTGGTTCACAAAAAATTTTTTTTATTTAAAATGCAAAAAGATACTTAACCGTCATACAGCAATATCTATCCCAAAACAGCATCTAGTATCACCTTTTAAAAAATTTTGAAATTTTAAATAAAAGCAATATTCCGAAATTAGTAAATATACGATCGTAACTTTTGACTTGGGCGGTAAAAAATCACCCTCCAATTTTCCTCCGGAAGTAAGCTCCTTGTTCGACCGTCAAAAATGAGCGAAGGCCGTTATATTTATTCTAATTATATGGTCCAAAGCATAAAATTCAGGTTATATTTTTATTCAAAATCGTTTAAGGGTAGATTGCATCGTCAAGCGTTTTACATTTTATTTATTTTTTTTAAATTCAATAACATTTTAAAAATAATTACTCAAAAAACAGTTTTCCTTTTTTTAGTATTTCGGCTGTTTACATTATACTGTCGCTAACCAACGAACATGCAGGCTGTATTTAGTTTATTAGTTGCACCGTGGGTGGAGCTTATGAGTTTCTTTAAACTGTTGACTATAAATAAATATTTCTGGGAAAACCACTTTGCCGTCTCCGAGATTACCTAAAACAGCATCTAGTATCACCTTTTAAAACATTTTGAAATTTTAAATAAAAGCAATATTCCGAAATTAGTAAATATACGGTCGTAACTTTTGACTTGGGCGATAAAAAATCACCCTTCAATTTTCCTCCGGAAGTAAGCTCCTTGTTCTACCGTCAAAAATGAGCGAAGGTCGTTATATTTATTCTAATTATATGGTTTTATATATCTACTAGTTTTTCGATAGCAATAGATTCTGCTGGAAACTTAACGCAAAAGTGTAACCATTTAAAAAATTATTAATAAAATAAATTCTATATTTATCTCTTAAGATTAAGAAGACGTGTTTGTGTTCAATCTCCTGCTATTGCGTCAGGGCTGTTTCAAAAGTATGCTTCTATGAACTTTTAAAAGTCTACCTGGATTAGTTAGTTAGTTAATTAATTAATTTTAAGTTAAGTTAATTAATCATAGATAAACCTGGATTAGTTAGTTAATTAATTAATTTTAAGTTAAGGGTTCAATTAAGATTAATCAATCAATCAATCAATTAGTTTTTAAAGGCGCTTTTTTGCGATGTTCAACAGCGCTTCTCATCAATGAATTTTGGAAACATATTCGCTCTGAACTTCGTAAGTGATGGTGAAGTAGTCTGAGAAGGAGATATAGATTAGTTCTTAAAAAAAGGACCAGAAAAAGCAAAACAGATTTAGCAAAAGATTGTTTAACACGAATTAAAAAGTGAGAACAAGAAGACAATTGTAAACTGGGGCGTTTAAGTTCAATTAATATATTTGATAAGTACTTAGTAACTTAAGAAATAATTTAGATTGAGACTTATACATAAAAGTGCAAATTTTAAAAATTATCCTATATTTTATACTATAGGTAGCCAGTGCAAGAGAACAGATATGGAGATATGAGATTAGAAAGGGGCACGAGCAGCAGAGTTGAAAGCTTTACTTAAACTATAAGGATAGAGTATTAAATCAGGAAGACCATAGTAGAGCAAGTTACAATAATTAATCATAGATAAAACTAAAGAAATAACAAGAAAGGGAAGAGTAGGGTTAGAAAAGAAAAGGCAAAAGCTTTCCTATTCTATGTAGATGAAAGTAAGAGTTAAGTTAAACTTTAAAGAACGGGTTGTGTTTGTGATTGTGAGTGACTTAAATAAGAAATACAATGCAATATAGAATAGACTATAAATAACTATAGTATGGTATATCTACAGTATATAACATATATATGATAATTATGTTTGAGGTTAAATACTTGGTTTTTTATTTTAATTTTTAGATATCCCATTGCATTTTTGATTATATTTTATATATTTCTTTTTATGCAAATTTCATTGTCGTAGTTGTAATAAATAATTTAAAATGTTAAAAAATAATGTGATTGAGAAAAATTGTTTCAAAATAAAATAATGCAAAAGTTTTTCACATGAATTCACATCACCTAAATTTCTAACTAAATGTATCTAAATCTAATCGTCATTGCACTTGCAGGTCCTCTTATGAACCTCTACTGAAAATCTACGATATGAAATCATGAAACGGGATAGTACATTCGTTAAAGCAGGAGGTTATCTTTTGTGAAAAGATTTTAAAAATTTTTTATTCAACCATATTTAACATTACATTTTATAGAAAAGTAAACTTCAATAAATTTGATTCAAGTTGCCGTTTTTTACTGGTTCTTAGCGTTACTACAGTTAAAGTTAATGTTAATCACTTCAAAATTAGTTGAAGTTTAAGATATCTCATGCTGTAGAAGATTTTATGACTGGATTTAATTAAGATGTATTTTGTAAATTATTTCAAAATGGTACAAAAATATATTACAACAGTACATCTGATCCAATTTTCTGATGTTATTAGATATTGTTTTAGATGATCTGTGCTGAATTATAATGAAGTAATCATCCACCTTTGCATATATTTATATTTTTAATTGATGAACATTTTAATGACAAGGTTTTTGAGTTTCACTTAGTTTTTTTTGCAGAAATACTATTTTTCACATTTCTGGGAGGTACTTGTTTTCTTTTTGGATTTTCCAGAAGCTTATCCAAGTTAAGGCATAATAGCGTTAGTTAATTTTTTTATATTAGATAATTTTAAATGATAAATCACAAATGAGTTTTTAAAAAATTTAAAGACTTTTGCATTAGTTATACAATTTCTTTGCAATTATTATAAAATGGATCATTTTTATGCGGCATTTTGTTAGCAATAAAAAAATTTTCTTGTCACTTTCACAATTTTTTACATGAAATTTAATAACTCATTAATAATTTAAATATTTGCAAGATTAATTTTCTATAACATTTCCTTTGGTTATATTAGATAGTTTAATTTTTTATTGTATTCATGTAGATATAATGACAGCGAACTTTCCAGCTCCTAAATAAACAAATTCAATAGATAAACAAACATAAGCTGTTTTCATTTGGCTTCATTTCACTTATTAAAAAACTTGCCAGAAACAGAATGGACATTCTTTAAATGAAACAGGAGAGCAACTTGCTGTGAGAGCACTGAAGAGAGGAAGTCTTTATGCAGTTCTTGGCTTCACAGTAGTCTGCTCTTTGACATCTTATTGTATAGGAATTAAATCTGTTAGTTTTTTTGTTTATTTTTTAAAAATTGTTTTAAGAAAATCACTGTAATACATTATCACACTTTTTAATACAGTGCAATTTACTGCTGTTATTTAGAAAAAGGTTATTCCTTTTAGTGCAAACACACCCAGCGTATATGAATATGCGCAAAAACCACGCATCACACACATTGTATATAATAGGCGGGGATCTCTGTGCATTCGAATCCAGTCACTACAACAGTAGGAACAGGCGCCTTTAACTATTACGCCGTCACGCCTCCCAGAGCTTTATTTTTGTCACATCTTCTTTCAAATAGCCTTTTTCAGTTTTAACTTGCTCAAGTATTTTGTCGACCTTGCAGGGCAGATAGATTAAAAACGGTCTACCTAGAAACGGTCTTTTTTCTCATATCTTCAAAGTTTTAATTTATCTTATCAATTCCACTTTTTTGCATGATAACAAAAGACAACGATGATTGAATGCTTTTACTTTAAAAAAAAACATTTTTGAAAAAAGAGTTTCAAGATGCAATAAACGCCAGCCACATCAGTGAAACAAAGATTTTAGTTTATAGAACAATGACGCTGATAATAGAGAAGACAGACTGACAGATAGAGACAATAGATGGCAAAAGAAATTATTACAAAACCGTTTTAAATAATCGTATTTAAAAAATCAAAAAACTCGGTAAATACTTAAATAGAAAAATTAAATCTGTATTAATGAAGAAGTAAAATTGGTTGAGAAAATTAATTTAAAAGTCTACCTGAAAGGTAGTCTTCATTTTCCCGTAATTAGTCTAAGATTTAAAGAGAATCATTAATTCATTGAGTTGATGATTAAAATTTTATTTCATTCTATGCGTTTTAGCCACTGAGTTTTTTATTTCAACTATATTTCAATGGTTTCATTGTTTCATTTTTATCTGACGCGTATGATTCATGATATTCATACAATCTAAGTTTTGTGTATCTTGTATAGTTGGTTTTTTCCTTCTCCTTCAATAAATTTACGCTATTGTTAAGAGTTACTTAAGAAAATACTTTCGCTTAAAAATGTTTTTTAAATTAGTATTTTTAATAATTTTCATATTGTTTTAAAGTTTCAAGATATCAAGGAAAAAGCTGCTAAACTGAACCTTAAAAAAAAGGTAGATGACAAAAAAACTGAAAAATTGCAAACATTACAGGATCTTGTTGATTACATTGTTAAATCCAAATAACTGAAATATTAAATTTAAATTTCTTAATGAAAAAATCTGTAAACTTATAATTAATTCATTAAAAAACTGTTTTGTAGTATGATTTTTTTTTAAATAAAATAAAATTGAATTATGTTATATCTCAGACAGTATGATTACATTGTATTTATCAATTCAATTGAAGGTGCTAAGTGTTTTGTTTGTCTTGCTGTAGAATATTTATATGTATAAAAAGTACGATGTGTATAAATGTTTGCTTATAATTTCAATATCAATGACGATTTAAAATAAATAGGGAGGAATCAACGTTTACTTACAATTTAATTTACTTCATTTATTTAGAACAAAAGTTCTTATTTTATACTTTTTGTCCTTTTATTTTTTTTGAAACTACGTACTATTTTTGTTGTACTTTTGAAATGGTTTCTGAATTAAAATCCTCACATATAGTTCTGTGGGTTTTATCCAACGCTCTATCCAATAATTTCATTTTCGAGAAGTGGTGCTCATTGTAATGATTTTTATATCAACAATTTATTTAGGTATTCATCTTATACAATGAGCTTGATAAGAAAAGCAGGTTGATCCAGACGATCTGTTCTGTGATTTCTAAAATATAACTCTCAGAGTAGCGGCGAGGCATTGATTGGCTCAAAAAAATGTTTAGAAAAATCTTCTCTGGGGCTCTAATGTATAGACACGTAATTAGAATAGACTATATATATATATATACATACATATATAGAATAGACTATATATAATATATAGTCTATATATATATATATATATATATATGTCATTAAAAATGGTTGCCCAGCGTGCGTTTATAATCTTTTTTATTAAAACCTCAACACTTCTGAGTTTGTTGAATTCTCCATTACATCATATTTTGCATTCACATACGTCCACCTGTTTTAATATTAACTTCACTATATTATTTTCCGATTTTATAATTTCATTTTGTTTCTCAGTTATCGTAATTTTATTATCTTGTTAATTTATATATATATATATATATATATAATTTTTACAATATTCTATAAATTCTACCGAATGTTTGGCGTTAATATGTTTGTAGTTCGTTTTTTCGATTTTTCTCACTAAAGTTTTTTGGTGAACGTTTAATTTATTAAAATTCAAACTAAACTTATTTTTCGAATTCATGCTGCAAATAAGGCCATATTTCGATTCCGAATGAATGATCGTCAGTGCTCCTTGTTGTATATATAGGGAAATATTGACTTTGTCAAGATTAACTTTGACGTTGTAAAAATTAACTTTGGTGTTGTAAAATTGAACTTTGATGCGAATTAGGTGTCAGGTTTCTTAATTGGCTGGTCATCTTTTTCTTCATCGATAGCATCATATTCTTCTTTGTCACTATTTACGATGCTAGTTTTTATTCTTAGTTTTCGTTGTTGGTTAAGCGCCGGGTTGGAAGTGAGGTTGTAATTTTTTGTTGTATATTTATTTTTAGTTTATTGTCATTTTTTGTTGTATATTTATTTTTAGTTTATTGATGTCGATTAGGGTAAACGGTGTTGATAATTATGTCGATTGTATCAGGAATTGGTACATTTGTGAATAATGATTCAACATCCAGAGAGGCAATAAATTTGGATGGTTTATTAATGCTGAGGAGATTAATAAACTCACGGGAAGATTGTAGTGTGTAATTGTTTAGAATATAAGGGGTTAAAATTTGGTTCAAGAATTTTGCAACAGGGTAGGTGACAGTTGTAATTTGGATAATAATTGGTCGGATGGGATGATTCTTTTATGCGTTTTTATATTTCCATATAAGTAGCCAGGAGAGTATTCGCCTATAAGTGATGAAAGTTTGTCATCGGTGATGTGCTTTCTTATCTTCTTGATTATTGTGTTTAGTTTAGTTTAATCGACATCAATAAACCAAAAATAAATATACAACAAAAAATGACAACCTCACTTCCAACCCGGCGCTTAACCAACAACGAAAACAAAGAAGTAATAAAAACTAGCATCGTAAATAGTGACAAAGAAGAATATGATGCTATCGATGAAGAAAAGGAGACCAAAGAAGATGAACAGCCAATTAAGAAACCTGACACCTAATTCGCATCAAAGTTCAATTTTACAACACCAAAGTTAATTTTTAAAACGTCAAAGTTAATCTTGACAAAGTCAATATTTCCCTATATATACAACAAGGAGCACTGACGATGATTCATTCGGAATCGAAATATGGCCTTATTTGCAGCATGAATTCGAAAAATAAGTGTATTTTGAATTTTAATAAACTAAACGTTCACCAAAAAACTTTAGTGAGAAAAATCGAAAAAACGAACTACAAACATATTAACGCCAAACATTCGGTAGAATTTATAGAATATTGTATAAATATATATATATATATATATATATAAATATATATATATATATATATATATATTATTCACCGGATTCCTTGATTTACTTTTTGACTTCATACATTTGTAGGCGAGCCATATATTACTTCAGCGTTCGCTTTTAAACTGTAAACATAAACTGGGAAGGTGCTCTCAGTTCGGCTTAGTTATCGAATCGTTGTAATCGAGGATAAAAATGCCTAACAGTCAATAATTCATAAAATTTCACAGTCAACAATGTCATTAAACATTATTTCAAAGCTTATCTCATCTAACAACCTCTGCAGTCGCTTTTATTTGCTGTCACGGCAGCGAAATTGTACCTACAAGTTGCACATTTCAAACACAGTTCAGTTTCACAGTAACTTATCATGTCCTCTGTTGTCTAAAAAATCGAACTTGACGGAATCCAAAATTGTGGAAAATAAAAAACCTGCTTCTGTACTATCTGCTGAACAAAAATGTGCTAAATTAATTATTGAATAATGAAAAAAATAATAATTTGTGGAATGAATTGAATAGAATAGTGTTGTATGTTGTTATTATTATTTATTAAATTATTAAATCTTACTTTTATTTAATAAAATTTCAGTTAAACAGACTAGCAAAGATGCAGGCTACTCAGGGGTTATCATCATCGGATTGGGAATTACAGGTGTGTTTCAAAATAGTTGCGATTAGGTTTCTAACCGTTAGATTAGAATAGATAAAACTAAAAGTATTAGTATTAGACTCTAATCATTAGAGGAGGTTAGCGTTAGAGATGTAGTAATTTAAAATTATTCAGTGATTATGAAGGTATGTTTCAACATTTGTCTTTAATTTTTTTATAGGTTTCATGTTCTATGCTGTTGGTCGGGAGTTATTTTCAAGCCAGAGTCCAAATGGAATTTACACAAAAGCTTATAAGATGTGCAAACAGAATCAACAGGTGTCCAATATGCTCTTAAATTTATTTTGCTTAACATTTTTTATTAATTTAACTGTATGGAATAATGATTATAATATATGTATTATAATTACAATGACTAAAATGAAAATCTCTATTCTCATGAATAAAATTTTTGATTGCAAACAATTTAAGCTTTGAAGAAATACATGAGTTTTGGGTTTTCGCCAAAAGATTCCAATGAATATTGACTCAAATTCTGAATTGAGGTGTTAGCTATCATTGTCTTTCAAAATGGAGCAAAAATTGCAATTCAAACATGACACTTTTTAAAATTCTTCTGGCTTCAAAAGTGTTTGTTCTTTTCTTTTATTTGTTGCATTTGTTTACCATGATTGTTTCTTTATCTTGGGATTATTTTCAAATTAAGTACTTTGTCTTTGCATTGAAATCTATCTCATATCAATAAATATTATATGAGATTTAGGTTTTTCACTGGTTTCAAAAAGTGCTATTCAAGAAATATTTTGGTGTTTTAATTTTGTTTTTAATTCTGAAAAGTTAGAAAGTTAGCTTTGGTGTTGAAAACTAATTTTAAATAAGTTTTTGTATTTTAAAATCAGTTTGTATCTGTTTTTATTCATTTAGAAACTTTTTAGCTATAAGACTTTATTCTTTATAACCAATTTCTTTAGTGCCAGCCAGTGATTAAACCTGAAAGTTTGTTTTTTTCTGTATGATAAGGTTTTGTAATTGTGCTAGTCCATGATTTGTCTCTATTGTACTTTCAAAACCATCTCACTACTGAGATGAGGAATTCGCATTAATTTTACAGACTCTTCCTCATAAATACTGCATGGATAGTTCTATCAAATTTGAGTAAGAATAGTCGATTTTCTTAATTTTTTTCGCTATAGCATTCTCTGGTTTGTACAGTATTGTTTGAAATTACTTCATAATTTAAATTCTTAAGGTGCAGGATATATTGGGTGAACCTATAAGAGCTTATGGGGAGTTAAATGGTAGAGGAAGACGAAGATATGTAAGGTAAGTTTTGCTGGTCATTTAAACTTTGATTGTCATATTATGGTTGAATATGATACATTATGACAATATAAATTTGTCTGTTTATAGTACGATTCACGTTTATTACGTTGTTATAATGATAATAATATAATCGTTAATGCAATATATTTGGCATTCTTTATATTACATTTTATTTACAATGTACTTATTGTTTTAATTAAATTATTTTTTTCTGTAAATAATCATGGCCTGTCAATTCATGTAAGTTAATTTGTTTTCTGTTAATTGCAAACGATTCTCAGTCACCCTTAAACGTGTCAGTGCTGATTCAAAAAGTTTCAAGATTAGCCACAGACACATGATTTTATCACTTTCTAAATTGAACCTTTCCACACTTTTTTAAAATGCAATTTATTGGTTCAAGATATCTGTTTAAAACCAGGTTAATATTTCATCAAATAGTTTATTCTTTCATAAAAAGTTTATATTTCGAAAAAGCATTCTAAAGACTACAAATGAACCTTATATCTTATATTATCCCTTTTAAATGTGGGGTTGATTCTTGTATATAAATTTGTTCGGTTGCGTGATTTAGTACTTAATTGGTCAGCATCAGCTTTTCTCATCAACATTTAATTTTACTCTTTTTTCTAACTATTTATTGGCAAAACTCTGGAATATTTATTGGCTATTGCTGAATGTTCTTTTTCTATTATCAATGATTCAGCGCTTTTTTGTAATTTTATTTTTTGTTTATCCTTAGGGGATTTTTAGTAACGATCTTCTGTACTTTAAATGAAATATATTGATACATTTCAACATGTTACATCTTGCAGTTCATTATTTACGTTTTTGATCAGTCAAGGGTTCGGAGTTGAACAGACTGAAGAAAATGATTATTACATGTAACCATTTTTGTTTATGTCTTTTAAAATTTGATTTCCAATCATTTAAAAAAATTTTAAGCTGTATACATTTGGATATGAAAAAAATAGAGTGGGCTAATAGAATTACAATGAAAGCTCTGCTGCCAGCGTTATAACAACCATGGTTAATCTGATTTAGCAGATTGATTCGTATTGTAACAAAGATCTTATTTATAATCGTATCCAAAAATGTATTTATAATTATTTAAACCAATCATTCTATTCTCGATGAGTTAGTTTTGGTCAGCGGGTGAATTTGCAAGACAGTAGGAATTCCATGCCATCAACATATGTTTAATAAACTAACCGTTCAAATATTTAGATACTAGATATGGATCGCGCTTGGCGCCTGCAACTACGAATAAATGTTTTAAACCTCGTTTCAAAGACTGACAATGATGTGCTGCCTTTGGCCTCGGCCCGGCAGTTCATTGCACATCTGTTGAGCTGCGTGATGAAAGCCTCGGACTCGTGAAATGGGACTTTGTTATTGGAATATTAAGGAAGGATGTGGGTTTATGTGAACAAATACCGGAGATCAATAAATTTTTGGAACATAAAAAGTGTTTAAAGGTATTTAGGTTGAGCTCTAAACAAGTTGCATCGTCAATTAATTTTTATATTATTTGACTAATTCACCTATTCAGATATGTGTATTAAAAAGCTCATTTTTAATTTTGAATATCAAACGTAGCATGCCAATGTCTTCGCTACGAAAACAGGTTCAATGAATTCGAGGAGGCTGGAATTCAGGTGATGAACATTGAGTTCTACATGGAAGGACCTCTCGAAAAAGCCAAAGTATTTGTTGAAGCAAGACAGGTGACAATTTTTTATTTGTCATAGAAAAATTTTTGTAATTTTAATTTTAGAACTAATTCTTATCGTTCTTCCTTTTCGTAAGATGTTGTAAAATCTAATTTTATTCCAGTATGTTGTGATTAC
This sequence comes from Helobdella robusta, assembly GCF_000326865.2. Classification (NCBI taxonomy): domain Eukaryota; kingdom Metazoa; phylum Annelida; class Clitellata; order Rhynchobdellida; family Glossiphoniidae; genus Helobdella; species Helobdella robusta. Next base: position 2,408,888 of record NW_008705512.1, read on the forward strand.
CGCATTCCTGTTGTTAACATTTATTCATATTTTGCGCACCCTGTAGCGTTTTTACTCATCCAAAAAAATGGATCCTCAATCGCAATTTATTTTAATGTGTCGATCGAAATTGACGCAACGCTTTAAAAAATGATGTGATGACGTTCGAGAAGATCAATTTGCACAAACAAATGTCAGTTTGATATTGCTAGTATCGAATTGAACTTCTAACTTACTGAGGCGATAAATATCAACACATAAATGCACAATTTTTTTCTAAACAACATTTTGAACATTGCTTTTAAAATTAATACTTTTTTGTTTTTCGTACAACTTATAACTCGAAAATGTTGTATTATTTATTTATTTTATTTTATTTATTATGTTGTATTATGTTTTTGTTGAATCGATTAAAATATTCCCGCCATTTTTATTTGTCCGATTAATTTAAATTATCATTCTAATATTATTTATCATTAAATTATCTGTTTTTTATGCTTAGAACCACAGAAAAAAATACGAAATATCATTGGTTGTTTTTGAGAATTCCAGTTATCCTCGTCGAGTAGTAACTGTTTACAACGAGAAAGAAATAATCACATCATCATCGAATGTTTGACATATTCAATTATTTTTCCATTTTCAGCAGTTTGTTATACATCTTTTTGGACTTAAATTCAATTTAATAAAGTTTGATCAAATTGAATTATTTCATATATTTTCTGATTTGATTTAACTGGATATCGCATATTTATATATTTGTATAAAAAAAAGTCTGTTGGTAGTAACACCGACACGTAAGTACCTTAAAAAATAATTTACATGGAAGCACATATAAAAAAACCCAACAAAATGCACATGCACACATTTACATTATTGCAGTTATATTATATATTCATTCGTTTCTCAAGGTATCTGTTAAGCGAAGTTTCAGCTAATTCGTTTAAATAATTTTTATTGTGCCTTTTCAACACCCACATTAAGATTGAATTTTAAGAACTGAGAATTTGCTTTCAAGCTTACGAAAACTTTGATAAATATTCTTGTAAGGCTAGTAATTATTATGTTTGAAGGGTCTTGCAAAAAATTCTAATTCTCTTGCAAATAGAATTCTAATTGTTGTGCCTTGAAATTTTAGTAGTACTGACTCAGACTCACTGAAGTTCACTCAGTCTGTTTTAAAACATTTTTTAAAGTTTCATCATGCATCTCTCCTTCGTCTTTAAATCTTTAACTTTTTATTAAACTTATTTGATTCTAATGTCATGCATTTTTCGCTTTTCCTAAAATACAAAAGTTGACTAAGCGTAACTGCATAATTGACAAAGAATTTGACAGCAATGGGGTAATGACGCTGATGAAATTATTCTGTTCAATTTTCTCTTCTATCACTGGTTGAAAATTTTTCATTACTGCTCTTATCAACCAATGTTTTTCATGAATAAGTTATTAAGCTATTATAAGTTATTTTTTCTGCTTACATTATTTTTGGAATAATAAACCGAGTGCAATAAAAAAGGTGTTCATTCTTATGTTATGTTTTATTGACGATCGTCGGAATACCGAAAAAACATTTGTTATGTTATGCAATTTTTATGGTATTTGAAATTTAACAGCGAACACATCTGTCACGTACAACTGTCTATCAATAATAGTAGTTTTCTAAATTTGATGACATTCGACAAAAGTTGACATTCGGCAAAAGTTGACATTCGTTCCTTAGAACTTAAAAAGTTACAAAGTTTCTCCATTTTTTGTCTACTCTACATTTATATTTAATTACATTTTAACTTTTATGACACATGCTTATGCATTAGATTAACCTAAGATGTAACAAGTAAATTAAGATTAACCCGCAAAAAGTTCAACCTATAATTCAACGATATTCAAATTTTTTTCATAATTTTTCGTTACTAAATTGCGTCATTCCAACCAAGAAGCGGTACATTTGAAATAACACTTGAATAATTTGTAAACTGAAAGCGTAGTAATATTGCGTTTTTTACTTTAAAAAATCGGTGTGAAGAAATTTTTAAAGCCGAATCAAATGCCAAAAACATTTGAGATGATGTGTTTGAACGTGATTAAAGTCAAATGTCTAATATGGTCATTTACAATTCTTTCAATGAGAACGACAACCCGATATGAATGAACTGCCAAATTGGGTCATTTGATACATGCGTACGTCTAAATGTTGGAAATAGATGCGTCGTGAATATCTATTAGTGAGTGACTGCCATAAAAAAATTATCAAAGAAATTTAGGTCGGATTACAATGTCAGTCAGTTACTATTCCTCCTATTATCTTACCTGATTCTAAAACTCTTGATGTCTCTCATAAGTTTCGTAGTCTAGGTTTTATCTTTGATTCTACTATGTCTCTCTCTTCTCAGATTAATAGTGTTGCTAGAAGCTCTTACTTTCATCTACGTAGAATAAAAAAACTTTTGCCTTTTCTTGATGATCCTACTCTTCTCCTTCTTGTTACTTCGTTAGTCTTATCTAGGATTGATTAGTGTAACTCGCTCTACCTATGGTCTTCCTGACTCTATACTCTATCCTTTAAGTAAAGCTTTTAACTCTGCTGCTCGTCTAGTTGCTCGTGCCCCTTTCTTTTCTCATATATCTCCATATCTTGTTCTCTTGCACTGGCTTCCTATAAAATATAGAATAATTTTTAAAATTTGCACGTTCATGTATAAGTCTCAATCTAAATTATTTCCTAAGTATTTATCAGATATATTAATTGAACCTAAACGCCCCGGTTTACGATAGTCTTCTTCTTCTCGCTTTTTCTTAACTCGTGTTAAACACTCTTTTGCCAAATTTGCTTTTGCTTTTTCTGGTCCTTTTCTCTGGAACTCTCTACCTACTTCTCTGACTACTTCTCCATCACTTGTGAAGTTCAGAGCAGATCTCAAGACCCATTTGTTTTCAAAATTCATTGAGGAGCGCTGCTGAACATCGCGGAAATAGCGCTTTATAAGCTAATTGATTGATTGATTGATTGATTGATTGATTGATTCGTTTCAACAATTTAAAGCCTATAAAAAAAGGTGTAAATTAATTTTATAGGCGAAAATTGGCTTGCAAGAAGAGTGAAGTATTTATGGAGTTAAATCGAAGGTGGTTATCTTTCCAATGAATATATTCACTGCAACTTCTTTTATCATTTATACGAATGGTATAGTGTGTATCTAAATCATTGATATATATCTATGATCTAAATGTTTGTGTATGTATTTATTCTAAGTATTTATACAATTTAAAAAAAATTGGGTAGCTGTTTATAATTTTTATAGATCCGTCGCCAAATTACCTCTCGTTTTTTGGTTCCTTTAATTTTTAAAAAATTGTTCTCAAACTTGGAAGGTACGGTTTCGCGTTTGTCGTTTTTGTTATTTTATTATTATCATCGTTATCTTCATTTTAGGTTTATATAAATTTAAAAAATATCATCTTGTTAAAATTAAATCTTAAATGTATGCGTTTTAAGATTTTTTTTAGTAGAGTGGGCACTTGCCAATTTACCATGGCAGGGGAGATGAACTGAGAAAAAAAAACTCTTGCAATCTGTAATGTAATCATAATTTACTCGACTTTGTCATGCTGGTTGATATGATATGTGAATTATGACGATATGCATGTTGTAAAAATTAAAATGTAAAGAAGCTTGCTATGGCAAACATTAAGTTTCTTGCCCAGGCATTGCAGGTAGTTATGCATGATGCTATAATTTATAATAGCTGTAAAAAAGTTAATATAACTTTTAATGTTTTAAAGTTAAAATGCCTACCCTATTCTCTAACACTAACTCTAAAAACATAAATAACGGCACTAGGCATGAAGCTTAGCATTTGTGGAAGCTATAACAATATACCTTTTGCTTCTATTATTTTATTTATTATTAAACTAATAAATCATTTTTTGTTTTGACCCTGACAATCAGTCTTCGACTTTAACATTTGCATATTTTCAAATGAGCAATGTATTTTTTTATAGTATAATATAAGTAACTCATCACTAACATTTAAGTAGTTGCCACTTTTGCTAAGTCCATGTACTTGTGCAATATAGAGATAGATATAGAAATAGTTTTGATTACATTTTTATTTCAACAAATAAATTAAGTTCGTGTTTTTTTTGCAAAAATTGTCTAGGGTAGTGTGCCAAAAGTTTAAAATCTTTAACAACTTTTTATTTAGTCTTTCAAAAATTGATACATTGCATACATTTAGTAAATTAGTTATATTTCAATTATTATTTCAAATATTTTTCCCCTTTGTAAATTTGTTTTCTAAACAAATTAATTTTACCCTGATCTATTTTTTTAACAATGTCTCACTGATTTAACAAGTTTGTTTTTTATTTAAAGAAAGAAGAAGATTGTTGAATTTTTATGATATTTTGTTAGCTATAATATTGCTTTTTTAAAATAAAAACAAAAATTGTTGACCAAATAAAAAAAGTTATAATATGTTTCATAATAAACATACACAAAAAGCACTTTATCTATGTAGTTGCTAAAATTTTTTAATTACCATTTATAATGCAGTCAAAAGATTTACTCCCAGAAATATTTAATTGTATTTTACATTGATATATTTTTGATAGCACAACTTTTCCAGGTTCTTTTTTAAGAACTTTAAGATTTACTCCTGTCTTGATTCCAATTCCTCCAATATTATATTTCTTTGTTATTTCAAGCTCATTTTGTTGATTCATATTTAGATGCCCTAATCAAAGTAACATCCTGTCAAATGAGTTTGAAATTAAGTGCTTAAAATTAAACTAAAGTTAAAAGTTGAGATTGAGGTTTTTTTATGATAATTGTAAGCTGATTTTATGAAAAATTATTGCAGATATTCATTTATTTTTAGTTATTTAGCATAATTTTGATTTTGGAATTTTAATAACAAAAATTTTAATTGTTCAACTCACTTTTTCAGTACAATGGCTGCTAAATATAATCTGTCAAGTTTTTTTGTTGATCACTGGATAAAAATGTTGGAAAATGAATACGGTGGGAGGAATAAATCTCAAAATGCAGCCAAGATTATTCAATCTACATTTCGCAAATACATGCTTCAAAAAAAATTTGTTAAACTTTGTGAAATGATAAAAAAAGAACCGCACTTTTCTTTCTTACCAGGAAAAAATATAGTCTTTTCTGAACAGTCTGAAGATGAAGAATTTTCAAAATTTGATTTGTTCAATAATGATCTTATTTTACACTCTCTTGTTCAAGATTATTTAGTTAATGAAAAAATAAAATTAGATCAAATCAATTCCAGGGAAATTAATAATTTACCCGAAAATTTTTATGATGTAATCATGTCTTACAAAAATATAGAGCGTAAACCAAATTCTGAATCTTCAGTAAGTCATGAAACTCTTCAAAATGATGAATCACAAATTGTTGAAGACGTGATCAAGCCAGAGTATGTTGATTCTCTTCAAAAAACTTCTTCGACCTCTCCGCTATTCTTTTATAATTCTTTAATTGAAGATTCATTTGTAAATTCTCGAAAAATGTTATACAAGGTCGGATTAAATCTCTTCAATAAGTTGGTTTGTTGTTATTCATTCGAACATAATACTAATATGATTTTAAATTATTACGAATTGTAGAAATCCGGAAAAAGGTATTAAGTTTTTGATAGAAAATGGCTTTATTGCTCAGAAACCTAGTGCAATAGCTAAATTTTTTCAAACGAGAAGTGGAATTTCGAAACAGATGATTGGTGAATATTTGGGAGATATTAACAAATCTTTCAACAACCAAGTACTCATGTAAAAGTTTTTTTTATAGCTTTTTCAAATATGATGAGGTATCTATATAGGCAACTATAATAAAACTTTCTGTTTCGTTTATAAAAATTAATTTTTTTTAATGTTATCCTGGTGCATATTAGTCTAATCAGTTCATCACATTTCCAAACTTAAGAGTTTATATCAGTGGCTATGCCATCTTCATACCTTTCAATTAAGGAGGACGCATTTAAGATGCTAAAAATAAGATTCATTTAATAAGTTTTTAACGTTAAAAGGAATATTTTTTTGGGTGTCCTTTTCTGGTCTTTTTAAAATAGGCAGTGCTGTCTTTGAACATGCCAAATTTTTTGTTTCAACCATTATAACCTATTCCGTAATTGAGTATATTGATTAAGCAATGTAGATTTAGAACCAGAATTTAACTTTTGATAGCCTGACGGTTTTGTGTCTATGACTTGCTTTTATTTTATTTGTTTGAGTAAATAGCTCATGCTGGATTAAGTTGATGTGAAGCTTGTGTAATAATCTAAAGTTAGGATTAAACGTTAAACAATCGTAAGCTTTTTGTCATGCACGTCATTTATTTTAAGAACCAATACAAACAGATATGAACATATCACTTGTGTTTCTAAAACCGGGTTTAATTTTTAACATAATTTTGCATGCTCAATTGTTTTCTTTTTCGTTACTAAAAAAAATTTATTTTACAGACATTTCACTGATCGAATTAACATTTCAAATATGAATATCGATGAAGCTCTTAGAAAGTTCCAATCTTTCTTCAGAATGCCAGTAATTTATTCATTTTCTAACAACATTTATTTATTTAATCTAATATTATACATTGATGTACGTTTACTTATGTGTTAGTCTGTTCTGTGCGTGTCTCTGTATAATTCTATTTTTCAAATTTGTGAATGGCGCACGTGGGTGTTTAAGGTCTCATGAACTAATTGTATCATTATTTTTTACAACTTTTATGCCAGTAAAATCTGTTAATTTTTTGACGCATTTAATAGTTTTTATTTTTCCGATATTTTGAAACCTTGGAAAATTAGAAAAAATTAGACTCACTTCTCACGAGTAAAAAGTTTGCTGCTGTCTTATAAAACTTAGTTGCAATTAAAAGCAAAAGAAATCGTTTGAGTATGACACGTGAACATTAAACCAATTTTGACATTCAACGCTTTTCGTTAAATCAGGATAAGAAGAACCTGAAGCATTTTGTTGAAGTCAGCTTAGTTGTAGAAATAAGATATGTATCGTGACAAATTATCAAATATTGATCTGTAAAACCAATGTAGTCATCAGACATACATTAATTGCGATAGAGAATGCTTGGTCATTTTCTCAAAATCGTGGGCAATACATCAGCAAAGATGTTGACAAAATCATTATCTAAACAAAAATCTATTATTTTAATCCCGTCAATAAGAGCAAAGCTCTTAGAAAAAAGACCTGGAAAGTCGTTTGCTTACTTCAGTATTTAATAAAAGATTACAAAATCTTGCAATGTGTTTGTGTTATATTGAGAGTTTAATGTTCTATTCTATATTATATACCAGTATATTTTGATTTATATATTTCATATTTTAGGGTGAAGCACAAAAAATTGAAAAGCTTGTTGAGGTTCGTTTTAATGACTTTTAACTATTCAATTTTTCAATCGTAGTCATTTTCATCGGTTGAGTATACAATAAATTTAGTTAGAGATTATTATTTTTTATTTGATACAAATGGGAAACTTTATTAAGGGGCTAATAAAATCCTAATATAAAATAAAAATTATTGAAATTGTGCATTTAAGAATGACAATTTCTAGTTTCTACTAAATTATGAAGAAAAAATATTTGAGCCTCATCTGGTTTAATTTAATTTATCATGATTGTTCACTTCTTTTATTGTCTGGATCTAAACTTTCTTCTGTACACATTTCGTAAGTTACAACTTACTTTCTCAGATTTTATTTTTGAGTACAGTAATGTAATTTTTTTCAAAATTCTCCAAAATTAGTCTTTTTTAACTGCATTCCAACAACATCCTGTTTTTTTTTACATGTCTACCCGCTTGTAACATGTCTACAAAGCAGCAGACCAAACCAACTTTTTACAAAAAATTTAACTTTTACTCCCATTAAATGCTTCTTTGCACTGCACTACATCTGATGAATCTAATTGTCTAATGACGCCTCTCATGTATTATGTTCTTTCTACCCATTTCTTTTTCACTCTTTATGAGAGCTTTCGATTCCACTCTTTTTTACTCTTTTTTTGCTATATTTATCTTTAGTTTTTATGATGTACAGTGCACCAACCTAACCTCTGTCCGACAGGTAACATCTGTGTTTATCAACTCCTTTCAAGTGCCCATCTATTCACCTTTCTTGTTTTGTTGATTATTGGTTTTTGCTATATCAACAGTCGAAAATTTAAACATATCAAAATAACGTTTTATATTTTAAATTAATGAGGAAAAAATATTTTTTATGCTATATTATGGAAAAATTCCTTCGTTAATGATAAAATGTACATAACCTTGTTGGATTTGTTTATCAACATTTTGTAATCTGCTACAGCCACTTATTTCCGTTATAAAACTACTGACAACTTTCTGAAATACTTAGTGAATCAAATTTCTAAGTTTTATTCAAGTAATTTTTTTCCATTTTCTTCTTCTTTTAAATATTTGCTTTTTTTCAAAAGGTTTTTTCCTTTCATTATTGCAAAAGTAACGTTTGTCTGGTCAGCCAGTTCAAGAGTGCGGATACGGTATTTTTACTCGCATTTGCCATCATAATGCTCAACACCGATTTACATAATCCAAATATCAAGCCAAAGAAAAAAATGAAAATGGAGGAATTTGTAAAAAATCTTGAAGGTTTTTTTTATATCAATGGATACATTGTTGTAAAATTATGACTAGAAAGTAGTTATAATTGATATTAATTTTCCAATAATTTCAATGGCTGTTTGGTTTTCAGAGTTTTCAATAAATATTTCAGCTCTCTAGGCAAATAATTCAATTACAAATGAGACATTCGATTACAAATATCCTTCCTTTATCAATTTTGAATATAATGTTAAATTTTATAACTAGGCACTTTTTTATAGTGTCTCAGTAAATACGTTGTCTCTATGTTTTTTTAGACATTTAATTCCTGTATATAATTTCTGAAATTGGTTCATTTTGAAAGGTGTTGATGGTGGAAATAATATTGACAGGAATTTCTTAACCCACTTGTACGAAAATATTTTAAATGAACAACTAATACCTGCCGCCGATCACACTTCACTTGTCCTGAAAATTGAGAAACTCATAGTCGATAAAAAACCAGTAGGTAATTTTTTCTAGCGTTATATACTGATTGTTTTAGTGCGATGGTATGTATTTTTAAAACTGACTATTCTCTTCGTTGACCAAATTTACAAAAATGTCCTCAATGTGTAAATGTAATTTTGGAATTGTTTTAGCTACTAGTTGGGTAGTTTCGTTTGACTAACTCAATTTAAAATCTTATCTTGTCATAGTGCTCCCATCTTGTTAACCGCTCTTGAAATGTGGTTTTATATGATTGTTTTTCGGTTTAAAATTTGAGATTAGTATCATTAAATAGACTGAGCCATTCATGGAAGTTATTTTAGTTTACGTATTATTGCTGGACTAATTCGATATTTGGTTTTGCAGTTTATAGATGTAAATATTGCTGATTCTTCAAAGGTTTTTGTAAAGTTTTGAAATTAACTTAATATTGATTAATTAATTAATTAATTAATTAATTAGTCAATCAACGGAAATTCAGATGAAATGTTTTTTTAATTATGTTAATCAAACTTTGAAATTTTTTTAATTTTAGAGATTGGTTCTTCCTTACCGACGTTTAGTATGTTATTGCAGATTATTTGAAATTAAGGATTTATGTAGGAAAGAGAGGCTGGACTCACATCAAAGAGAGATCTTCTTGTTTAACGATTCACTACTCGTATGTATTTTTATTTATAGATATTATTTGTGTTATTCTTGTGCATTAAATTTCTGTGAGAAATCAGTTCGAAATAGTCTTTGAATTCGATTTTTAATTTTAAATCTACTTTAGTTTTTATAAAGGTTGATAATTAATAATTAAGTTTTTGGTATGTGTGAAGTACTTTTTTTGTCAGCATCAAATTTTGAAGATTGTAGCTGTATGGGTGTAATAATGATATTTCTTGTTTTTTTTTACAGAATTTTTTTCGCTATCGTTAAATTAATAACATAGTTTCAGACGCATTCTTCATGAAATTTTACAAGTTTTCAACTAATTTAAATGGCAAAAGTTGAAGAGTAGTGGAATGATATTATTGTTTATGAGTTATTATAATTATTATTAAACAGATATTAAAGTTGCACAACAGAAAAAAAAATTTGGCCTACAAGTTCAAACAGTTTATCCTTTTGGCTGGATTTAAACTTATTATTTTTAATAACAATTGTGAGTTTCCAAATAAACTTTTTGTCTTATAAATATTTTAGTAAAGAATTAGTTACATCAATTTTACCAGATTATAAGTATGGTGTAATGCTGAAACCACGAATTTGTGACTATCCGAATATAAGTTTTAATGCCAGGAACAATAGTGACCAAATGAATTTGATTGAAGATCTGAGGGAAGTCATTGGCGAGGTTTTTATTTAAAATTTGCAAAAATTATTCAACATTTTACAAAAGAGACTCAAAAATTTTAAATATTAAAAATAACTTGACATCCTTCATGCACAGCTCTCTTAATCTCTTAGTCGTTACTTTTTTTATCGCAATGCCAACTGGCTTTGAAGCGCAATAATCTACCAACACCAAATCAGATTGTTGTGTCGTTGATTGGTTGTCGGATAGATTATTTCCCATGAGCGTGTATTTACTTTTATAATGTTTATATTAAATAAACAGTGCTTGAGATCTCATATCAATTACAAAATTCAATAGAAAATAACGTTGCAGAGTAACAAAATGGAATCGATAAGAATAGACGAAGAGTTGGAGAAACAACGGCTGAGAAGAATGAACAAGGAATTTGTATGTGAAGAAGACCTACTAAATACTGTAAAATGTGAAAATACAAAGAATCTTGGATCGTTTAGACTTTCTGACATTGAAAATTTTAAAATTCGAAAGCATGTGTCTCATTCCCTTGCAGATATTTACGTAAGTTTTAAAGCGATTTCAATGTTATTATAGTTTTTTATACTAAAACTTAAATGTTAAATATTGAAAAGTATTACTATGATTAACTCCAGTATTGGTGAAGAATACGCGGCTTTTCCCGCATTGATATGCTCACTCTTACACTGAATTAAGTTTCTACCCATAAACCTTTACATTAATTAATCCTATCATATTTTGGTTGTATTTTCTCAGAAATTTGTGTAAAAAATTAATTTTAAAACCGTATAGAATTAAAATAGGTGAAGCTTAATATTATAAAATTTGAAAAATATTGTGTTATATAAATGTGCAGTTATGCACATGGGGAAAAAACGAAGGCTTTAATTATCAATTTGGCAATAAGGAGCTACGATCAACGCAAGAAGAAAAAGATCTTGGAATCATCATTCTTAAAAACACAAAAACATCGCGGCAATGTACTGTGGCTGCGGCCAAAGGAAATCAAATGCTTGGATTCATTAAAAGAACAGTGGTCAGCAGGGAGAAGTCGATCATTCTATAACTGTACAAAACCTTCTTGAATTCTATGCTCAAGTTTGGAGTCCAGATCTGCAAAAGAAAAAAGAGGTTTTGGAGAAAGTAAAGCGGAGAGCAACAAAGATGATCAAAGGACTTGAAAATCTTGAATACAAAGATAGATAGAAAGATTGTAGATTGACAACATTGGAAAAAGAAGATGCAGAGGAGATCTGATACAGGCATACAAATTGATTACCAAGAAAAAAAAAAGAAACACTGTTTACCAAATTTTTTAACTGGAGTATAGAATGGCCACAGATATAAGCTCTCCAAAAAATAGAATGTGTCGTCAAGCAAAGATTCTTCAGCAGTAGAGTGGTAAACACGTGGAATGATCTGAGTAATGAAACGGTCTCCGCTGAATCAATCAACAGTTTCAAGATCAAACTCGGAAAGTTAGGATATTATAACACACTTATCTCGCAGTAGTTCTCACACAGACTCTAATCTATTAAACCATTTTAAACCCTGTTTTGTTATGTTGTTATGTTATTTATGCGTTCGTTTAGTGTCTTTGCTCAAAACTATGGGGAATTCAATTTTATTTCTGTTAAATATCGATTTATATTTTAAATTATTTTTATATTTTCAGAACAAACCAAAAGAACCATTTGAATAACATAATTCAGCAACTACTCGCAATGTGTATGCTACTTTCACGTACACCGATTTTACGTTAAAAGATGCTGACGTGTTAGTGGTTGTTACATATTGGCTTTTATTTATCATTCGGAAACTTTTCCATGCATTATCAATATCACCGTTCCAAGTTGAATTTAAAAGTTTTTTTTGTGAAGGAATGTATCTATTCCTTATATTTATATTTGTTTCCATTAAATTAATAAAAAATACTTAAAAGCATTTTGTTGTGAGATTTTGTTAGCTATACCCTTTATAAATGTGATAATAAATTTTCTACTTATATATATTATGTTGCTTAACATTAATTAGACATTAAATTATTGTATATATGGGGCATTTATCTATTTATTCGTGTTTGTGTTAACTTCTTTTTCCATCTATTCATTTTTTACTAGTCAACTAATTTCGTGTTATTTCTGAAAAGAAATCAGATTAGAATACTTTTTAAAATGATTATGTTTAGTTTTGCCAATAAAATATTCAACTTTTGAATCTTGTTTTTGATACTTTTATTGTATAAAGAAATCAGGTTTCCACATTTTTTCTTTAACTTTCATTGCTAACCGTTGCTAATGTCACCACTGTTCCAAAACCCGAAACAAACGTTACTTTCGTGTTTTGCAGTTTTTAGAGAATGTTATTGTTAAACAAAACTTACCGTTAAATAAAATTTATAACGGGTTAAGGTCAAAGGCAAAGAACACAAAGTAAGAGCAAATTATGTGTTTTTTTTATTATTGAAATTCAATTCAAAATTGTTGAATGTTGGGTTGATCACAATGATAAATGGTATGATCACATTCACCACATTCATTCGAGATTCATCATTCACATTCATCATGTCCGCATATCGTACTAATTCTAAATAAACAGTCATAAAGAGTTGTAAACATGCCATATAACATAACTGAAAATTAGAATTTAGAATCTAAGTTCAAATTTTCAGTCACAGTATCTTGTTTCTTATTCTAACTAATTGATTCATCGTTACATAATTTTAATAACTCACATAATAATATAATACTTCATCACAAGATGAGATAAATGATACCAACAATTATTAATAAATTAACATAATAAACATATATAAATTAGTAAAATATTAGAAATTAGAAGAAGATGTATTATAATTTAGAGACTATAATATAAAATATAGCCAAGGATTTTTAATAGTCAACTAATAAATACTAAATAACTTGTTATATGAAAATTAATGGTAATTAGTTTGGTAGGCTTGTTTAATTTAAAAAAGGCCTGCTAAATTTTTAATTTTATATTGAAAAATAATAATTTTTAAAATCTATATAATGCAAATATATGATACATATTTGACTAAATTCAAACAGTTGTACAGTGTTAAATAAATTTTTCAAGTTTTGTAATAATTTTTACTTTAAATAAATCATTCAATAAATTAAAAGCTGTCTATGGTATATATGAATCACTATGGATTGATTAATTCATTTAATGTCTAATGATTAGGCATGTTTTAAAAGTTTTTATTTATAATAGTATGATGATTAACTATTCAAATTTGTTTCATATAATTATAATACAATAGCTTCTAATATGATAGCTTAGTTTTAGTATAATAGCTTCTCCTAATATTTTTTTAGTTTTAATAGTTACTAAAATTTTTTCTGCAAAAGTTTTATCATATATTTAGGAGCCAAACAAAAGCCTACCCAACAAATTTTAAAGCCATAATGTCAGAAGAAAAACCCCAAAGTCGACACACACCTAATCTCCAAGGAATATTAAGATTTTGTACAGAAATTACTACACATGAAAATGATACAGGCTCAACTTTTTCTTCAATGTCTGAAGAGGTTTGTTTATATATAAATACATAATGCACAGACATGTGTTTAGTCATTACTTATATAAATGGGTTGCTAATTTGATGTTCAACTCATAATGCTAAAAAAATTGACTGTTCATAATTTTCATTCACGTCATATTTTTTCTCTTTAGTCATCAATTTTTTACCTGTCTTAAAATAAAAGTTAAATGTTATGACTCTAAACTTTCAGTATTTTTTTCTGTTAAGAAGCCTGACAAATGAATAGCTGCTTACAGATGTTTTTTACTTAGTTACAAACTAAACAGACTGTGACATTTATTTAACACGATGTACATATTCATCTGTATCTATATGAACTTTTGCATCCTATGCTCAAAGCATTTGATGGCTTTTGAGTTTTGGGCCATTAGCAATTAAACCTGGTCACCATGCACTCTTGCTGTTTGAGCTTTCCAGTTATCAATGTAATAAGCTGCTTCAAAAATATTATGGTATTATCTTTAACCTCTTTACATTGCTATAACCGTGTGTTTCATTTAATCAAAGAAAATTGCATTTGTTGGTCAACTTTAGGTACTTAGTTTTATCTGAATTTTACCTTTTTTTACTTTTTTTCTATCATATTTGAAACAGCAAAAGCAATGGTTGAAGGATGCTCTAGAGTCAGTTGGTGCAAATGATCCTGTGAAGAAAATGATTGAATATCTAAAAATAATTTTGAAAAGTTCTGACTCTGGTGATTTAAAGAATGATGTAGAACAAAAAGAAGTTGCATTGGAAGAATTAGCATGCTTTTGTGAAGATATTGATTTAGCCAATGGTTAGATTTTTTATTTTCTTTTTTATGTATTTGTGGGGATTGCAATAAAATTAAATCATTTGAAAATGTAATTTATTATTTTGTCACAACTCGCTTCTTTGTTATAATTTTAATGATAAGAAATTGTGTAAGGAAGGCTTATAAGATAAAATTTAGATATAATAGTAATGGTGTGTTGGGTTAAAGTGTTGTTTTCTTCTGTGTGAGAGCTGCAGAAGTTAATGGAAATGGCTCTAAATAAATAAATAGTAAAAAATTTAAAGACAAATAGATATTCAGTTTGGTGAAAGTACATTTGATGCAATTTTTATTATATAATTGTGTGAAAAAATATTATGTTAATTGTAAATTTATTATGCATTTGTCAATTCATGACTAATGTTATTTCAAAGATGCGTTTTTAAAATGAACTATTAAGATGTAGTAGATCTATGATTCAATAGGTGACTCAGATGATTTATTTGTCCAAGGCCATTGCCTAACTGAACGAGACATGGCATTTCTGCAGAATGAGCTAAATGGCCAACTAATTTGTTTTTAAATTAAGTACTTAAAATTAAACTGATTTTGACATTCATTTGCTTCTTAGTAAAGCTATTTATTTTATTTGGAACTTTTTAGCATAATACGTTCTTATAAAAATTTTAGTTCCTGTTTGCCATTTCCCGGTTTTCCCGATTTTAAAATGTTGCTTATTTTCAGGGTATTTCCCGTTCCTGATATTTCTGGGAACAAAACTTAGTTATATATTTTGCTAATGCAAACATAAAAAATGTAATGCTTCGTTTGTAAGGTTATCTCCAAGTTCAGTTTTAAATGACATGTTTAGATTGCTATCTTTTCTGCAGATCCTCCTGTTAAGTTATGAAAACAATTACCAAGGCATGTACGCACACTTTTGTCACATTTCCAACAGAATATTTCAGTCCTTATATATTTTTCGTCAAATTTTTGTTAATACTAAAATATCATACCAATTGATTATTCATATAATTATTATTTGATTAAATTATTTGATTGATATATGCTAATATGTACATCACATTTTCCAGATTTCTACAAAATAGGTGGTTTTGACATATTTCCACTATTACTTAATGGCTCTGATGAATCCTTGAAATGGAAGGCAGCAGAGTTGTTGGCTGTATTAATTCAGAACAATCCATTCTGTCAAGAAAAGGTTTTGGATGGTGGGATCATATTAGAAATTTTGTTACAAAAATTAAAAAATGAAAACGAGTGCACAGATGTCAAAGTTAAATGCTTATACGCTGCGTCATGTTAGTATAATTATTACTTTGTAAATGTTTTTAGTACTTCTTTGAATGATCCCTGTCTTCCTAAGTTAACTGGTGTTATCATAATTTTTTCTCATCTTCTGATCGGCATTTCTTATTGATTCTATTATGATATTCACTCACACACTCCACCAATTATCAGCTTTTATAACACTGATGCCTATCAAGTTCAAATCTTCAGTTACTTTCTCATTGAATTACTCATAGGAAGTTATAAAAAAGCGCTTGACCAGAACTATTTATTAGCTTTCTCCAATTACCTAAGCCTAAATTGGGTATCCTTGCACTAATTATAACGCTGCAATAAAAAGCAATGGATTCAACTAAGAGTCCTGGCACACAATAGTCAACCGTTAAAGCAAATAACTTATTTTATCCCCTGTCATTCTTGATTACTCATGATAAATAATTAGTAAAAAAGACAAAAATGCAAGTTAAGACCGTAAAACATTATCTATCTAGATTAAAATTCGGGTTGCCACTTTTCCTCTAGCCAAAAAAATTAGCTAGTCAACTGGGATGATAACTTTGTATGTACGATAAATAAATCAATCAATCAATCAATCAAGCCGTGTAGGAACGTTCAGCTACTGTTTAAGCAGGTTATTATACGCAAATGGAAATGTCGTTAACGTGTTATTTTTATTTTTCTTATAGCTGCATGATTTTAATTTCAAATCGCTTTATTGCTATTTACAGCAATTTAGGACAGTTATTCTCTGTTTTCAAGACATATAACTTAAGTATGTGATCTGAAATTCATCCCAGTATATACGAGGTGTCGACCCTAAGAAGCCTTTGCAATCCATTTTGTGAAAAGTGGCAACCCAAATCTGAATATGACATTCAAAAATTTTTTATTAAGGTTTGGCTAGAGAATGTGAAAGAGGACGAAAGGAACTAATCAAACTCAATGGTCTAAACGCCATTATTAACTTGATGCATTCTGACGTTGAAAAGCTTCAAATTAAAAGTCTATTTTTGATCAATTCCTTATGCATAGAATCAAATGAAATTAGAGGTTTCATTCTACTTTGGAACAGTTGTTTAACAGTTTCACAAACTCTACTTAAATTTTTTGAGTCAGATTTGCTAAATAGCCTGAACATCATGGATGATCTAACGCAATTAATACAATCTGAAACGAGTACTACAGTTCATGGATTTGCAGTCAAAGCCCTCATAAATTTGATCCTAGATAACGAGCTAATGAGAGAAAAACTGAAGAGTGCAAAATACGACCTAAAAGCCTCTTTAGAAAAGAGATTGAATGGCTTAAAAGAAGATAAAGATTATCAAGTTATTTTAAACTTTTTTCACAAAACTATTTAATCACTAATAAAATTTATATAATTTATGCAGGAGGAGGTTGACGAGTTGAAGCTGCTGTTAAAAATATTTGATTAATTTACTAGCTAATAATATATTGATTCGAAAGACTGTTTCTGAGCCATTGGCATACTGTGCTGATGTTAATAAAATGAAAAACAAAGCCGAAAATTTTCGTTTTTTGCAGCCACGCTCACTGTGTTTTAGCTTTATTAAAATTAATTATTAAAAATTGTTTTGACAATTCAATAAAATAATTGCTGAATTCTGCATTATCAATCATGACTAAGAATTACATCTCATCTTGGCTGGTTGATGTTGTGTTTGGGCATGCAGTGTTTAGGTTCTTTTGATGGCAGTGGTGACTCATGGTAAGACTTTATGGCATTTGCTGGAAATGCATCTTTTTCCTTCAAAAAAAGTTCATACGCATTTATGATAACAAATAAAAGTTATTGAATATAAAGCATCTGTGAAGAGTAATCATTAGTTAACTTAAACATGACTTTGCAACAGCTGAATCAATGAATTATCAGCTAATTTTCCAAACCGAAGTTATTTTTTTACTTTTAAAAAGGAAAACTAACAATAGATAATTTTTATTTTATTTCACAATTTTTATTTGTAATTTAACTTAATGAATAACATCTCAGTCAATCCACAATTTTTGTTTGTAATTTAACTTAATGAGTAACATCTCAGTCAGTCTTAGAGCTATATGTAGCAATATCCTGTATTTGAAATAACCATGGTAGAAATGAAAAATATGAAAAAAGAAGAGGAAAAAATGGAATTTCAATTGAATTGATAATAACATGACGACTAGCTGCACTACAAGTAATTTGTAAAATCTGCTAGCATCCCGTGTGGATGGCTTACAAAAGCCTGTTGAGATGACACATGAAGGCAGTAAGGATTGACGGAGTGATGATATCAAGGAAAAAATGAAGACAGTGTCAATTTCAAACTGAATTGTAAAAATAAGGGAAAGCTGACCAGTCTGTTTACATACAGTCCTCTAACTGGCAACAACCATTGTTCAAAAAGAATTGACAAGAAAGAGCCATCGCAAGATGCCATTGCAATGTTTACACGTTAAAAAAATATGGTAAACAAAACAATGTTTAAAATATTATGATAAAAACCTGCATTTTATATGTGAAAAACTTGGACGATAAATAACAGATCAAAAGCATTTGAAATGAAGTGATATATATTTGCTTAGATTCAGTTGGAGATGAAAGTTGATAAGCAAAATATGACGTTTTGGCACTTTCTATTCATCAAATCAAATATTATATGCTAACTCTATAGAAAAATCATGATCTAGACATCAAGATAAGATAATGCTATTCTTAAGATAATGCTATTCCTGAAAAAAGGAACAATGAAATTTATAACTATGTTAACCAAATTAAGAAAACTGTGTTAACAAAAATTTACATTAGATTAACATTAACCATTTTTGATAATTTAAAAAATTTAACACAAACTTTTACAACTTGACCTGCAACAACAACATCCTTGTTAGTTTTTGGTGGACTCCTAAATTTGATGTATCATGATTTATTTTATAAGTAAAGAGTTTGGCCTATCTTTAAAAAATATTAATCTAAATTATTTATTGATATTATGGTATGTATGAATGGGCAATTAATGTTGTAAAATAAAACAAAGTATTTAATTTTTTTAAAGTATTTAATTTAATTGAGAATTAAAAACAATAAGTACCCAGAACCAAATTCTTCAATTTCTTCTTTGGTCATCACTTCAGGTTTTTGTTCTGAACCTGAAGTTTTGTGAGTTCTAGCAATCCTCATACCACCTGCTTTCACTTGCATTTTAAGCATTAATGAATTAATAAAAACAATTCATCTAATACGAAAAGTTGGAAATTTTCAGTATTTTATATTTTGCGCATGATATGAGAATGAATGATTTGATATTACATTACAAGACATAATTATAATTGTAACTACATACATATTGTGAGCACGTTGTCCAAGTTACTTTTTTAATTCTAGACAATTTATTAACTTTAAATGGGTTTACATCTCATACACAGAATACATAATCAGTACTTTTTATACTTTTAAATATAAATAATTAATAAATAATTAAAACATATATAAACAATTAATAAAGGAAAGGGATAGATGGTCTGGTTGGCCTCCTGGTGACTTGCTGACTTATGAAAAACAATCAATCTTACTTTTCTCAAAACAACTTGCAAAAATACGCTGAAAACAATTTAAGTTTTGTTCCTACCTGCAGGTGGGTGACCAGCGAGTAACTTAGGCTCCTCTTCGGACGACATTATTTTAAAAAATCTTAAAAAATACGAGAGGCCACGTATTAGAACTCTAGTTAAAATAGATAGACCCTAGACAAAATATATTGAAAATATTTTTTCTAGTCCATGGTTATAAATTAATTTTTATGCCATATCCATTATATCCATGTTCTAGCCACAAGCTAAAATAAGTTTTGACCATGGATATATATATATATATCCATGGTTTTGACAATAAAAAACAAATATTAAAATTTTAACAATTTTATCAGTGTCGGCGTCACTTTTGTTATAATTCTTTCTGTTGGTCTGAAACTTTAGACTGAAATCGTCCTGTTGTACTCTTATCATTATTTAATATTCTTTAATGCAATGTTGACCAGGCACTTTTGTTATAATTTGTAAAGACAAAATCACGAAACCTTCATGGAATTGTAGTTGGGTATTAAAGACAATGACGTGAACGTTATTTGGTCAACGTTGAAGTCAAAGTAAGTGCTACTGCAAAGTTTTTATGAAACTAATATGTTTTGAGTTAGAAATTGTTTTAGGACAATAAAACTTTATTTGCCCATTCATCAAAAAAATTTAGAAAAAAAAGTGGTTGCATTATTCTATATAGAATTAAATTTAGAAAAAAAAGTGGTTGCATTATTCTATATATATATATATATATATATATATATATATATATACATATATATCAATATATATATCAATATACATATGTGGTCAGAGGTCAGAGCAACAAAGTAGTTTCCATCTACAAAAAACCTAACTTACGAGGATCGTCTTAAAAAGTTAAAATTAACAACTTTGGTGGAAAGAAAAAAAAGAGATTTGATTCAGTTGCTTAAAATCATGCAAAATTTGGACAAAGATGATTTAAATAACCGTTTTAGCATAGTCAAAACCAAAACGCGAGGTCACTTTTTGAAATATTTTAAAGAATTAACAAGAATAGAGGCAGAAAAAATTACTTACTCAATAGAGTGGCAAATACATGGAACTCAAATGAACTTGTTATGGCACAATCAATAAACAATTTTTAAGCAGGTATTGATTGCTGGATGAACAACAATCAATCAACGAATCGGCTGCGCTAGCATGCATGACAGCATGCTCTCCGGATAACCTCCAAAACACCTTTACTACTACTACTACTACTACTAATACTATGGTCGCAATTGATTAGCTTTTAATATACTTTTAAACTTTTTGTTGTTTACTTATCTTTGGTCGCAAAAGCTGTAAATTGTTGCGGGTATTAATGTTACAGATTATCGTCCGTTTGTTTTCGATAGTTCTGCTGCAATGGTCTGTTTAAGTTATATTTTCCTTTTTCCGAGTTCGAATTTTTGTATTTACCTATCTGCTTTTTATTGAGTTATAATAATTGTAATTTTAAAACTAGGAAATCGTTTAGGTTTATATGTTTGGCATAAAACTTACTATGTTCATAAAAAATCAGAATGTGCTGAAGCTCCTCCCACTAGGCTGGGGACTAGTCACTAGTAGGACTTCTGGACTAGTTTGGTCCTTTCTTACGTGACATTGCTCCTTTATAAATATAAAATTTATATGCTTATGCCTTATATATAGCTAATTAAATTAAACTAATAAATAAAAGATATAAAATTTAGAAATACTAACAATCAAATTATTAAAAAAACAAACATAATTTCACTTCCTTTCTGATTTTGTAAAAGGTGTTAAAAAGGAAATAAAAATAGACAGTATCATAGATACATATAGATAGATATTTTTAAATTGTAATATCATAGATAAATAAATACAATACAAATACTCAAATAAAGATGATATCATACACAAATTGATGTTGATGGTTGTATTGCATATGAATTAAATTAAGTTAAATTTATTTTCTTAAAGCTTTTTCATTCGTTTTTCAAATCTTTGGTTGGGAAGGATGTTGTTGTTGAATTAAAAAATGACCTCAGGTATACATATCTATTTATTAAATTTTACTATACTATTTGATCCATATTATATGTGAATGATTTTACTCTTTAATTGTTAAATAATATTTATCGAGTTAATTTAGAGGTTCCTGTTGTAATAGTAATTATTTAGAGCAGAGGTGGGCTAACATTTTGCTCTGAGGGCTGCATTGAGAACTATTTTACCTTTGATGGGCCGCATATGTACTTGAATAGCAAATTTTTTTGACCTGGCGGAGAATTTTTTCATGATTTGTGGCACCTTTTTTGGTCATAATGTCTGGCTGACGACCTTTTTTGGTGAACTAGGCCTCAGGGGCTGCACAAAATTACTTTACGGGCCACATAAAATGTGGACTGCCGGCCATTGTTTGCCCACCCCTGATTTAGAGAAATGTGAAAATGCTATCAAATGTATAAATTAATTTTGATTTTTTCAAGCATATGTGGAACACTGCATTCAGTTGATCAGTTTTTAAATATCAAACTGACGGACATCAGTGTAATAGACCCAGATAAATACCCACATATGGTTACATTTTTTAATAATTTTAAAAATTCCCATTACTAATTTTTTTAACAGTTATTAATCTAAAAATCTAAGATTGAAAATCAATTTTACTAGCTTTCTGTCAAGAATTGTTTCATTCGTGGATCAGTAATAAGATATATCCAGCTGCCTGCTGAGGAATGTGATACACAACTTCTTCAAGATGCTGCTAGAAAGGAATCAGCACAAAACAAGCAAAGATCATGATATCACAAAAGCGTGATAATTCAGGCTAAATATAGCTAATATACAAATATATATATGTTTGTTTGTATGTATGTAGGTATGTATATATAATTAAATCCATGTTTATACGTTAGTGACTATTTTTCAAGATTTTTAATTTTTGGCAGACACAACGCAAATCTCCAAAATTTGTTTTAAATGTTTTGTTGAACTGTGTCAAGTTAAAATAATGTTGGTTTTGGTATGTTAATATATGATAAATAACAAAAGATTTTTATAAGGAAAAGTAAATGAAAGAGTGTCTCGTTGGTCCATCGTATATTGTAATAGTGGGCCAATTGTTGCACCAACTTATTGAAAAATTTTACTTGTTTATTTATTAATTATAATTACGTTTTAAATTTGACAACTCGAACAAAATCCTTCACGGCACTGAGACAATTCTTGTAAAAAAAACTGTTGATTTGAAAAATTTCAACACTGTAAGTTGAAATGACAAAAACTCCTAAAAAATTATTTCCATTTGTTTCACTTGACCATCCACCACAGCAAAGAGAAGAGTGCACTTTTGAAGTCAACTACTCATGAAAAATGCTGTACAAATTCATCAGTACAATTTTAGACATACAGACACATGATATATAGTATATACACAAGATTGTGTTAAGACATAGACACATCCATCATTGTCGTAATTTTCATACACGCACCACCAATTTTAAACATCTTAATTGTCTTCATTTAGATTTTTTTTCGGAATATGCGAAAAATGTAGCGTAAATTAAATCTAATTCTATTTTGAAATCCCAAAATCGAATGAATATTTAAAATAACATCCCAAAGAAGCCTGTTGATCGAACCAAAATTTTTCAAATTTAATGTCTGACAATATGCAATAATCTATGAGTTATTCATTAATTTAAAAGGAAAGTTGTCACCCATTGGTAAGTTTTTATCGCTTTTAAGATTGAAGTTCTTTGATTTGAGAATACCCATTGTTGGCCAAATTGATGGTTAACGTGGTGTTGCGATCTTCAAAGGTGAAATGTCGTATAAATTCATTGGGAAAAAGATCGTTGAACATTTCATGAATTGTCTTTTCGTACGACCATTTGGGCTGGTGCAGGTTTGATGAGTCTTTCATAGACAACAGTATTCTTGATTTATCTGTCAGATTCATTTACAAAGTATTTTTACATAATATCTGAATCACATTTTATCTTTGTTAAATCTTATTTTCACTTCATCCGCCTACGTTATTTGTTTTCCTACCTTGCCCTCTTACCCTTGATGTTTACCAGTGATGACGTAAGTACTCAAAAAATGTACTTAAGTATAAGTACTAAGTACTCAGTGATAAAAGTACTTAAGTATAAGTACTAAGTACCGAAACAGATTGTATACTTGATACTTATAAGTACTAAGTATAAGTACATAAGTACCTAAGTACATACCATGGTTAATTTGAAATATTTATAAATTTATTAAACTCAGAAATCAACTCATTATTTACAGTAATTTATTTACATCAATAAAAGAGTTTGTTCTTTTTGAGTAAAAGTAAAGTTTCAAATGATTCATCACTTAAACGATTTCTTCCAGCCTGGCTAAATATACGTTCCACACTTTAACACATATATTTATAAGGATTGTTATATATATATATATATATATATATATATATATATAATAACTACTATATATAGCGTGCATGTGTATATAGATCATGTAGAGTCTATGATATAGATATATAGATGTCAGAGTGATGTGAGTTAACCACCTTTTAATGACTCAATTAGCCAATGGTTATCTTAACATCCCGCTATCCATGACTAAACAAGAACAAATGTTGATAAGAGAGATAAACAAGAATGTCAATGTGAAAATGTGTGTGTGTGTTTTCATCACAGTTTTCAATTTTTAAATGTTGACATTATCTTATTTTTGCTTAAAATTTTTCTGGTACTTACAGGAAAAATTTATTACTTATAAGTACAAGTACTGAAAAATGTACTTAAGTATAAGTATTTAAGTACAGATTTTCATATGTACTTAAGTATAAGTACCTAAGTACTACATTTGTACTTAAGTACGTACTTAAGTACAAATGTACTTAAGTACTCGTCATCACTGATGTTTACAACATTACAAAGCATCTCGATCTCCATAATTAATTCGAAGCATCTATTTGTACTACTCTACAACCATTTTTTAAAATATAATTTAAGTTTCTATTTGCATGTAAATGGGATAACTAAGGTGTCGGAATCGGACACAAAATTTTTTTCTCCGTCACCGGTACCTTGATGGAAAATTTTCCGACTCGGGGTAAAAATTTTCGATTCCCAGAAAAATTTGTCAACTTTTGCTTTATAATTTATTAATTTTACTTGAATATCATTGTTAAATTAAAGATAATTCAAAATCATTTTAAATCAGTCGATGTAATTGATTTTCTTAATAAAATCATTTTATAATTAAGTTTTAAAATCTACTGAAAGATGATATGTTTTCGTTAATGGTATTGGCGGTTTTGTCTGATTAAGATAGCCATGAAGTATATTTTCTTTTTAAAAACAACTGGCAACTAGCCTTGGCCTACAAGCAGTTTATGCTGTTCAACCCAAGTTATTTTCTAGCCTTATAAACCAATTATTTAATTCTTCAAGTTTCCAGGTCATACCATTCCTTGTTTTTTACTCAAAGCCCACCATCACCTATTCATTTATATTCATCACTCGAATATTACACATGTCAATATTTATGTTACGAACTACAACCCCAAATAAACAAATGAATAAAAACCATGGATATATATATATTTATATCCATGATAAAAAAAAAACTAACGTGGAGGTGTATAATATGTAGGTGCCAAAATATCTTTAGATAAGTCGATTGTATTCCAAAAACTCGGATATAGGGGTAGACAAAACGCAAAGCTGACAGCCATGAATAACACCAATGTCTGCTTTCAATAGAACATACATTTAAATAAAACTATATTAAAGCTAAGCCAATTAAATACTTATTTTAAAACTTATAATGCCTTCATGTTTTTAACAGGCTCATTTGTCTTCTACAATAACAACTCTTCTAAAGAATAATGATCATGCTCAGCTTCTCACTCTTTATTTTTCTAAAGCTTTGGATGCTCCGAATCATTCTTCTCTTTTGAATAATTTATTTTCTTTACCTTGAACTGATCACATATACAATGCCATTATATCATCTTTATAATAAATTAACGTTCTATTCTTTTGTTTACAGTTATCAATCGATTCTTTTGTGGGCTTAAAGATCTGTCCTTGAACCGCTTTTATCATTAACCTCTCAACTCTTAATACTCTTGTAACTTAATTTCAATAAATCATTCGAGCCGATCGCCCATAACAAGCGCAAAATATACAAAATAATCAATTGAAAATATTAGGCTTCGCCTCTTCTCCGCACTTAACATTGCACGAAATGCTACTACATCATCACAAGATGTTTCCAAACATATAACGCGCTAAAAACACCGCGCGCACTCAAAAGTAGCAAATTATCCGACGTCACGCCACCCATTCTCTACCACCGTTCTATCATCAAAACAATTTTCGTCAATGCAACTTAAGTACAGTGTCATCACTCTTTCAAGATTAAACCTTAATTCCAGGATCTAAAATAATTTAGTGATGAATAAGTCTGTTGTTCGCATAATTTTTTTTCTCTATAGTATATACGATATTACTTTTTTCAACTAAATTACTTTTTCATACTAAAATTAGAGATTAGCTCAATATTTTATGTGCCTCATTAATCTAACATTGAATATGCAAAGCAACATGAGCGAAAACCATACCATGAATATTGCAGGCTTTTTTGATGACAACGAACGAAGGATTTGCTGAAGATTTTGCAACTGCAATGACAATGACCTTGCAAGGCGATAAAAACCAAAATTATAAATAAATAAAATTATTTAAGCACCATATCAATTTCAAAATTTTGAAAAATGTAGCTGTCAGTAGTATAAAAAGAGACTCGAGTAAGAAAAATGAAATTAAATAAAAGTCTATTTGACTTCAAAATGAAGATCAGGATGACTGAGGAGTTGCAAGAGAACAGCTACAACTTGCGCTTAAAACCAGCTAAAAATATGTGGAAAACAATGCAATGACGTCATTTTAATAATTTGCGTAATTGAAATCAACCACAGGGTGTGTTTTGAAAACATAAATTAATTTTTTCAATAAAAAAGGCTACATTAGTTTTTGGCCTGTGAGGCCTGTCGGTGGATTTTTGCCAAATTCCACAGGAACCATTTTCTTTATATGCAATATAAACTCTAAAAGATATTTTCATTAGATTCTGTTCAGCGGTTCAGGAGTAGATATATATATACATATATATATATATATACATGTATGTATATAAATATATCAGCCAGTAGATATATATAAATACATATACACATACATTTTTTTAAATTATTTAATTATTAGTGCTACATTCATTTATATATACAAATAGATCAATCAATCTTCGTTTTGCGTCCAGAGACCCGGTTTCCCGAGGTAGGACGTTGTTTTCTTTGCCATCAACTTTTATATACATATAGATAAAACTGTATAACTTATCAAATTTAAAAAAAGATGGTATTATTCAGTGTTTCGTGATTTTTTCAACATTTAATTCAATTCATACTTAATAAAATATTCCTCTTTAGTATGAATTCTCTATTAAAACAAACATACATATAAAACAACAATCATAGTTTGTTAAGCTTATAAATACTTGTTATTCAGCTCCAATGCCCCAACGCGTTGTTTTAAAAGTTCATTCTCTTGAGCGCTGCAGATCAATCTGTATAATGAAAGAAAATTTATTCAAAACACTGACCAACCTCATTTTTACCACACGTACATCTCGTCTAAAGCACCCTGTAGACCAGATAAACAAAATCTTAAAAAATTCCATTTGTCGTTATTGTGTAAAGTTAATAGTGTGCTCATTTAAGTCCTCACGAACAGTTTTTCCCATAACGTTGCTCTGAGTTTTTTTTTATAAACAGTTTCTTTTCATTTCTTTCATAGATTGTTTACATCATTAGGCCGCAAATTACACAACTTCTAAGAGCTATCGATAATTTCACCAGTGGTACCTGAAAATCATTGTTTTTGCTGGACCCCAAAATCTTTCTACTCTCAATCCTTGCACAAATCTAATAGGTATTATTATTTCAAATTGTGAACTAAGTCGTTTAACGTCAAGGTATATGTAAGTGATATTTATAAAAAAAAAAATAGAAATCAAAAACCTTCTCTCGAGTCCATCTAGATACTCCTTTTTTTTCCTTCTACTTTCTTGAGCTGACATCTTAAAAACGATAAATAACAGCTCTAAATCATCATCCATTAAATTTAATTGATTCAAATCAAAACCTTATTTTTTATCTTTCTTCGAACTTTTTTCAGTATATTCTCCTCATATTTTGTTAAAGGCAATTTGTTTGGAACAGGATAACCTTCAGCAATTAAAGTCTTTCTTTCTTCTTCACTGAGAATTAACACATTTTTGTCTTGTATCTGCTGCAAAATTATTTGGTTTTAATAGTAATCTGCGGACAATTATAATAATCATTGTGTTAGTCATTTTTATTTTCATCAAATTCATCATTATCACCCATTATCATTTATCTATTTATTGAAAAATCGATGTATTATATCAAAAATGTGTCAACTTTGTTTATTTACTATCGTATTTGAAAACAAAATATTTGTAGTTGAACTGGAGTTTTTACGTTTTCACTTGAATTTTAAAAATTTTCACACGAAAAATTTATAAATTCAGCACTTGCGCTTGAATAAAAATACGTGAAAAAATAACTGTTTTTTCGCGCAAAATTAACATCGTCCATGATTAAATGTTTTTAATTTTCTACCCTGTCGGTCATCAAAATCTACTACAAACGCTGCTAAACTGACTTCCTCCCCTTAGAAATTTCAAACGTTTGACAATCATATTTGTGGCATTAGCAACACTTAAATTACCATAATTGCGTTGTTGAAAACTTTTAAGTCTTAGACAAGCTTTTTTGTGATGTCGTTCCAATAAAAAAAAAAGTTATACAAAAAATATAGCTGAACTTGTTAAGTTATCTCCAAAGTTTAAGCAGCTATACTCACTAAACTAAATTGGAAAACGTTGTAAGTTCATTTGTGTAAAACACGTTAATAAGTTTCTGACACTTCATAATCCACCTCTTATTTCAAAGAAAGATGAATATGGTTTATATTTTACGGGCCTGGAAAATTATTGAGGTCGCCATACCTCATCCTATCCTATATAACATGAAAAACCGTTATCGAGTATCGTATAACACTTTGGTAAACTAAAAAAGTTAATGACTTAAATCAAAACTAGTAATTGTAATTAATGATAGAATATGAACTAAACAATCGATTTTTTTAGATTACAATACAAAAAGTTGTCAAAAATTTGTTGGAATTCAGGTATCGTTAGGAAATTTTCTAGCCTAAAACAAATGTCGAAAACCATAAAATTGTTTGAAGTTACAAAAATTTAATATTTAACAACTTTTTAGATATTATATACCACTGAAAAATACATCCACAGTTCGTATAAATAATCGCGATACAGTTGTGAAAATATACAACTTCTTAAAAATGACCGGATGTGTCAAGTGCTTTGACACTCTGGTCTCATGTCATTTATATTTTACTAGAGAAAAACCAACCGTAGCTGTATTATCAAAACTGCTTGAAACTTCTATTTTTCTTTCAGCCAATTCAACTATTTAAAAAAAATTGTATGTAACATTTAAAACATTTAGCATTGAAACGAAAAAAAGTTTGATGAAATTACAATAGTACAATACTTACACATAGGTGGTTGACAATTTCAACAACCAGATAAACTATTACAAAGTTAAATACAAGTACGTAGTTAATTGATAAGCGTTTGGTATGAGATGTTCATAAAAAACTTCAAAAAATAACAAAACGTTCACTACTCAGACTTACATTTTATTTGTAGTTTGAAAATTAATTTTCATATATTAATATTTTTAGACATAGAGAAATAAATTCATTGTTCTAAAGCAAATCGAAGTTGTATAAAAGACAATATTTAAGATTAAGCTGATTTTACTCTTCAGATAATGCAGTAGATAACACGAACTGTTTAGCAAATAACAAGTGTCAAGAAATGAAATTATTAAACAGTACAAAAGTTATAAGTGGTTAAAAATGTAAATAAACACAAAAAAAATTCCAGCTCCAGCATAGAACAAAAAAATTAAAAAACCTAAAATAAATAATGAAGCTTTGTCGAAAAAACTAAACAAAATGTCATATTAAAATGCTCACAACATACTAACATTCTGTGTTAGCTTCATAGTCATAAAGTTTAGGATATTCCCTGGTAATAAAAATTTTTTTTCTTATAGGTTTTACAATTTTTGTGACAATAATTGTTGGATATCTAATAAATTTTTTAGATTCTTGAGAGATAAGACTTGAATGTGAAGCAGCAGTTGTTGAAAAATGACCAAATTTGTTCGGATTGAGAATATCATCACTAGTTTCAATTTCATCTTCATGGACTGTACTCTTAACAGAGAAACTTTCTGTGTCAATATCCTCTAAAATAATTTTAACAAATAAAGAACAGTTAACCAAAAACTGATAATTAAGAAAAAGTTAACCTAGGTTCATTTTTTGGTCTGATGAAAAAGAATTTTCTGAACCAAACAACTCTTTTGAGTTTGGATCCACAGATTCATCAATATTAAATAAATCAAACTCCAAAGGATATTTAGAGAGATCATTTGACAATCCACAATTGAACAAACTTTCATCAAATGTATCATCCATCATCATAGCAATCTGGTGGTAACAAAAATATTTCATTAATTTTGTGCAATAGTGATCAATATGTAATAAATACATGATAGTACCATTGCAATTGATACATGAAATACCTATACGAAATAAAAACATATCAGTACAACAATCATGATCAATAATAACAAAAGCACAATTAGGATCAATACATTAGAGTACTAATAATGAATATTTATTTATATGATATAGAGTATAGTACTATTAAGTAAAATTATAAAAATTTCTATCATGATCTGTTTACTTTACATTTACACAACAACCATAAATAAATAAGTACTTTAATTGCCAATTAAAATTAGATAGAAACAAAATATGTCTTTTCTTTTCCTAAACTGCTAAAGAATAGAACCTAATTATGATTTTAAACAAGATAAGGATAAGCAATGGATTTAATTTTAAAATTATAAACTTCTTTTACAATTAAAAAAAGATCAAGTTTATTAATAAAAAACAGATTCGTTTAATTTAATAATCATTAAAAACGAATTAAAAACAATGTTTAATTAATGAATTAAATTATAAAAAAGCATTAAATTAAACAAATTGCTCTCTGTCTGTCTTGTTACAGTAAACATCATCATCTTTACATGAATCTTTCTATAATAATAACAGTATTTAAATTTATTTTTAAATTTTATTTTGAATTGATTATATTTCATTTATTCAATTGAGTTGCCATGTTAAATTAATAACAGGTGGCGAATATAGAATCCATTAGTACGGGAATATTTGAAAAAGATTGTTGTGATTTTTGTCGGAAGAATAATTAAAATTTGCAGATCATGCGAGCGTGTAAAGCAACCTTTTATAATTTATCTGGATCTAATCGTCAACTAATTACATCATCCATTAAGTAAAGGACACTAAATAAGCAATGATAATGTTTAAAAAATTTATATGAGTCATATATATATATATATATATATATATATATATATATGTAAATATGTATATATATATATATATATATATATATATATATATGT
The DNA here is from genome assembly GCF_000326865.2 of Helobdella robusta. Classification (NCBI taxonomy): domain Eukaryota; kingdom Metazoa; phylum Annelida; class Clitellata; order Rhynchobdellida; family Glossiphoniidae; genus Helobdella; species Helobdella robusta. Next base: position 2,440,140 of record NW_008705512.1, read on the forward strand.
ATATATTGAATGTACTATGTATATGAGTAAATGAGTATATGGTTAAAAGCATGAACAGAGAATGTATAGAGATTTTAGTTTGTTTCTTATACCTTGGTTTTTATGTAATGACGCAATTGACGTTAAACATGCATGACGTTAATTTCAAGTTTTATAGTTCAGTTTCTGGATAAAATTTCATGACTTATATGACATTACTTCTCTTAAAATATACGTACAACTTAGAAAATAAAACAAAGCTATTTTTTAGCACAAAATTAATATGACATCTAATTAATTACTTATATTTGCATATATCAAACTTACCTGTACTAATTTTAACAAAATCGGGTGTGTACGGAAAAAAAATTGACTGAAGTCGTCGGGTATTTTTCAAACATTATTGGCCATCTCCAAACATGGTGTGTTTGCTTACGTTTTATAGCATAGTTCTTTGGGCTTCATGAATCCGAAATCGACGACAGTCAATGAATTAATAATTATTTTTGATCGATAAAAGTGAATAAAGTAATTATTTGCTTCACTTGAAATATTATCATCGTTTGGACAAAAGAAACTTATGGTATGGGTGTTGGGGCAAAATCAAAACGAAGGTATTTAAATTTTTTTATTTAAAAAATTTTAGATTCTTGTATTTTTCTGATTTCTGTTTCCTGATTTATGTTTTCTAAGATATTTTTTAAGGGTCAAAGAAGAAGAGTAGAAAATTTGACTATCTTTTATTTGTATTGTTTCAAATTTTTATTGTCTTATAATAATAAATGTTTTTAATTTTTTTGGTTGGCTTGATTGTTTTTTTGTTTTTTTCTCTTTTATTCTAATAATGGGAATCTCTTACTAATCAATATCAAATAGTCTACTAATTTTCTAATGAGTCTAAATCTGAACTACCAAAAAAAAAATATTTATTCTAAAAGTGGATCTAACATTGGCACATTGCAAATCAACTTTAATTTACTATAAAATGCTGTATACAGTTACATTAGTTTTGTATATTCTTTTATTTTATATAAACTGTTGTTCCAAAAAAAACTCTAAAGGAACAAACAAAGTATATGAATTTTTTGTGAAAATAGTGCAGACCTCAAAATAATAATAAAGTTTGTTAAGTGTTGCTGTTATTAATACAATAAATAAATAATAAATAAATGAAATAAGAACACCATTACATTACAGAATACAGAATACAATAGGTGTGAAATAGGTCATTCACTTTGTTAACCTAAGAAGTGACAGCTGATCCATATATTACGATTAATACTGAGCCATATTTTTTCTAACCTGCAACAAAGGTTTTTAGTTTAATTGAAATAAGGCTTAACAGTTGTCTCATCTTTAACAGTTGACACCAGTGAATTATACATTGAAATTGAACTGAATTTTGTGTACTATACTAAACTACTTGACCTAAAGGTTGAACTGGAAGGGTTTGCATCTTATTCATTTTATTTTAGTTGTTACAGATGTCAATTTGAGGTTACTTGTGCAAATTGTAATTGTGTATTGTAATGGAATTATAAGAATAACATAAATGAGAAGGGGTTCTGAAATTTTGAGTTTATAATAGTTTTTATTTAATTGGATAACCATGGTATTATTGTTTACAATGTTGTGAGCTATATGAATGTTGTGGTGTTCACTTAGGCAGTCTTTTGTTGTTTTTTTCTGTTAATTAATTATTAGTCATCTTGATGTTTTGTTAATGTCTTCAATGAATTTTAATGTTCAAATTCATAAATCATGTGTAAATTAATTGAGATGCAGTTTTGTTTGGTGAAGACTGGTGCTGATGAGTCTTTTGTTAAACTCTAAAAATTTTTTCTAACTTAAGACAACAAAATTAATTATTTGGGATAAGTTTTCATGTAATTTTATTATTTCAGTTTCCTGAGTGCATTGATGTTCAAATTGTTTTGCTTTTTAATGATATTTCCCAGGAGCAAATGTTTTTTAAATTGTATATATTTGTTAGAATATTTTCAATGAAAAGTTCTTCATACAAATATCTTAAAAAATATAAAATCATATGTATATACATTCAAAAGTTAGATGCTGTATTTCCAATTAGATTCAGTTTAAAGATAAATGTTAGATTGTCTGCCTTGACAATCTCTTCTCATTAGTTTCAATTTCCTTGCTAACAGTCTTTTTAATTGATTGAACACCATCATGCTTTTTCTTAGGATGCAGAGCAAAGAAGCTTCTTTTGTTTTCATTGAAAAATTTTTTCATTAGTGGCTGACACTGGCAATGTTTAAGTAATTTTTGTTTTAATTACGATACAAAAATTATCTCAACTATTTTTTTAATGTAATTCTCAAGATTTGTTTTAATTTACTTTTTTGGATTAAGTTATGTACATATGTGTGTATTTGTATGTATGCATACGCTTAGTGTATGTGTTTGTTGTGTGTCAACATGTTTTAAATGTATTCTTATATGTGATTTTGAAAGATGATGTTAATTTGAGTCCTTTGTTTGTGCTCATTTGTGTAATGGTTATTTTGCATGGAGATAAATTGAAAATAGGTGTGTTGCTGTTAAGTTTGTTTGTTCATGTCAGTGATGTAGTGTTAGTTTGGCTTGTCATTCCAGTTTGATTAATCTTGTTTCTCTGCCATGCATGCTGTAAAACCAATTCATGCAGTTGCTTTTACTGTTCAAAATATTTTCTCTTTGGTTTTATAATGTCATTTATAAACTGTGCATATTATATATAATTATATTATGTTTGTATACCAGTTTAGTTATTTTATTTTCGCTTCTTTGTTTGTATATTGCAGCATATTTTTTATTTTTTGTCTGGTTCTCAAGTAAAAATAGAAAAAGAGAAATTTATTCCTGTTATTATTTATAAACGATATGTTAACGATTAAATGTGATATATAGTACTTATGATTTTATTTAAACTGATCCTTAGAAATTCTGACAAACGTAAAGAAAAGTCAAGAGATGCTGCCCGCAGCAGAAGGAGCAAAGAGTCAGAAATATTCAATAGTTTAATTAAAGAAATACCACTATCCGGTGAAATATTGACTCAGCTGGATAAAGCATCAGTCATTAGACTGGCTATTACTCACCTTAAAATCAGATCCTTCTTCTGTAATGGTTGGTCATATTTCATATTTAAACAAATTGATTATTGATTCTTTTTTATCTTTATCCTTAAAGGCCATTTTTTTAGTGCTAGCACACTTTTCAATACCTGATAGACAAAAGTAATACGGCATACACTGCATTACTTTTGTCTGTCTTTATAATTAACTGATGATCTTGGGCATGAATCAGTTTTTTACCTGTTGCTGTAACCTTCTAACATGAAGTGGCCTGTCACAAAGTGATATCACACATGTCCTATATTTTCTAAGAATATTAGTATATCCTTTGTAACATCTTGAATCTACAAAACAATAAAAAACTTGTTAAATGCTTCTGTTCTGCTAAACTGTTTTAGATACCTGAAAGTTTTGTTATGAAAGTTTTAAATGAGATGATTTTTTTTTGCAGTTATAAAGTTTTGCCTGAGAAGAGTGTTGATGAATTTAATTTTTCACATTTAAAAGCTATTTCATTTGTTTATGGTTAATAAACTTTCGTTCTATGGTTGTTTTTTTTCAAAGACAAGTTGCCCAAAAACATTTTTATAAGAAGTAATAAAGTGTACTCTTTTAAGTGCAGACCAAACAAATGAAGTGTGAAATTGAGATTAAAATGTTTAGAAGTGTTGGCTAATGGATGAGGGGGTTATTGTAACAAGTTTTACCTTTTCATTCATAAGTCATGCTTTATAGTTTAATTTTAAATGTAATTATGTGGATGGTGTTAATTTTTAATATTTTTTAAAGTATCATGAATTAAGTTTTTTTTAAATATTTAATAGTGATGTTTTATTTTAATTTTATGTTTTTTTTGCAGTGTTTGGAAACAAAGATGTTGTGTGCACATTTTCATCAAATGAGCTGGAGAGCAAATTAAACAAACTCTATTACAAGGCCATCAATGGTTTCATAATTGTCCTCACAAATGCAGGTTACTATACATACTATACTCAACAATGAAAATCTAACAGATTAAAACTTTAAATGATATAAGTTAGGTCCAAAACTATTAATATTTTAAAATAAACAAATTATGGATATAAATATGCATGATAATTTTCATTTGATAATGTTAAAAACTTGTGAAATGATGGTTAATCGTTTACAAACTATTGGTTTGATCAGTATTACTTCCAGACATTTTGTTTGGACTTGTAATTTTTTTCTGAATGGAGATGTGAATGTTAAAGCTGATATTGATGGTTGTCATCCTACATACATTATCTGTAAAACAAAATAATTTCTGAAACTATTCATTTACAACATAATAATAAATTATCTGATAGGTAGTTTGGTGTATGTAACAGAGAACATAAAGCAGCATTTAGGACTTTCTCAGGTTATTAAAAAATATTTCAGTACAATTTTAGCTTCTTTTGTTTTTTATATTACCATTATTTTTTGAATGTATAGACGTTTATTATTTCTGTTTCTATCAAGCCTTTGTTGATGTTGGTACATTGATTTATACTGCTGCTCATGTGCCATGTTCTACCTGTAATGTAATACAAATTGTTGTAGAAAATTTAAAAATGCAAAATGGAATGTTGGGCATGCATATTTTCATTAAAGAAATTGACAATGAAAATATTTTTTCACAACATGCCAATAATTTAAAAAAAAGTCCTTAATTTAAACAGACCGTTGTCTGTTTTCAAATAAACAATAAATATTTTTTGTTAATTAAAAATGCTGCCTCTTATAACCACAATCAGATTGACATGCTGGGTCAAAATATTTTAGACTTCATCCATCCTTGCGATCATGATGAAATCAAGGATATGTGGTCCTTGAAAATAAAACAGAGTAGCAACAACGCCAGCCTGAATGATATTTCGAAACCATCCTCACCCGTCTTGCCACCAGTAACATCAATCAAATCAGTCGCCTCATCAAACAAACGACTCAAGCTGACTTGCAAAGATGAAGACAAGCTGTCTGCATCATCGTCATTAACATCATCAGCAGCAGCATTTGTCGATGAGGCCACTATTTTTGAAAGTTAGAAATTCTTAATTAGCCAGTTTTAATATGTTGTTCAACTGTGTAGTGAAGTAAGTGGTTTGACTTATAGAAAAAGTTGATTATTTAATTGTTGATATCAATTTTGGTTCACACATCTCCATCACTGTTGAAGGGTTATCGAGAGTGCTCCAAAAATATTGATAACATTCCTTGGTTAAATTTTTTCTAGGCCTCTTAATGATGTTTAAATAATACAATTTTTTGTTATTTTTATTTCTTCTTTTGTTTTGTTTTAACTTACAGTTAATTCTGTATTTTTAAAAAGTTTTCTAGCTTTACCTAATATTGAGAAAAATTTAAATAATAATGCAATTGCTCTGAACTTTTGCTTCTATCTAAAAGTTTTTAAATGTGATTCTTTGTGTCTGTTCTTACTTTGTGTTTGAATTCAATGTGTTGGTTAGCTCAATAAACTTTCTGATTAGCAATTTAGTTAGTTTTGTCACCGTCTTCTGATTTGAATAAAAATAAAGAATATAAATCAAACCAATATCTTTCCTGGTTATGTTGTTTGAGATAAATGAAATGATTACTCTTTGACTTTGATAAGCATTGCATCCAACATTTTTGTGGATAGTGGCTTGGAACACAGGTCACAGGTTTTGGAATTGAACCAGGTCAGCGATGCACCATTGAGTTAACCTTGCCAACAGATCCTCTGAACTATCAAATATACATTTTTATTTAATGGGACTACTGATTTCAATAACAGTTTTTTGCCATGTTTTTTTTGCTCAGTTGTATTTTATTATTTCTTTAATTTTCAACTGAAAATTGAATTTTAACAGTGTGTCAAAGTTCATTACATTTTTAAATTAAGATGTAAAAAAGACAAGTAAAGATTGTTACATTCGAATGAAAAGTGTACAGTTCAATAAAAGCAGATCTAATTCTCAAAAATCTAATTCTTTCAAAGTTTGTATCATGTTGTAGATTAATTTTAAATTTTATTTTAATGTTGTAAAAACAGAAGTTGTAACATTTTGATTTGATTTTATGAAATATGGATAAAATGATCCACACTGGCTCTGTAATTTGTAGTATGCCAGAAAGAATAATTTTCATTTTAGCTCTTATTGTCAGGCGACGCCCCAAATTATTTAAGGAAGTAAGTTTTCCTTTTTATATTATCTTGAGCTGTCAAGATAGACTCTAGATTGAGAAGTTTTTCTCTTTATTGGTGTATTTGTTTGCTGGGAATTTTTCACAAATTTTTGCTGTCTTACACTTTCAAATGATCCCAACTTTTTATCTTTGGCATTTAAACTTTCACTTTTCTTCTTATAATTTAAGAGAGTTTTGATAGCTAAGTATTACATAATCATTTGTTTAGATTAGTGTGTGCGTGCGTGTGCGTGTGTGTGTGTGTGTGTGTGTGAAAGGTGGTTTTTGAAAATGGTAAACTATCATGATTCAGTGTTGTAAAATAGATTTGTTGTTTGGATGAATGCTTAATAGGATTTATTTGTAAATAATAATGTATGACTAAGACCTTTAAGTGTGATAATTATGATTGCAAAGGTGAACTTGTATTCATTTCACTCAACTTTTCTGAAGTATTATTTGTGAATCTCTTTCAATCCTTTCTAGGTTATACGCTGCTCAGGTTTTCTCATTTCAAGCAAATCATCATCAGCATCGTCATCATTGACGCCCGCCCATCCTTCTGTACCAACTTCTCCAACTTCAACGTCGTCCTCATCACCTCCACTCAATTTTACAATTTCGTCAGGCAAGCTACAATCTACAAAGCAGATTACGCATCAACCAAATTTATTAAGCGACACTTTCTCGTACCTTGTTTTAGAATGTGAAACCATCCTACAGCCGACACATCACTTAGGCAACAGCATTAACAGCACAGACTCCAGTGACCACATTATGCTGGGCTGCCATTCATTCATAACTCACCATACAATGGACATGAAAATTGTTTACTGCGATGATAAGTATGTCTCTATTGGTACTAATTTGCTTATTTGCAAATTTCATAAGAGGCTCATATAAATAATTTTTATTTACATTAAAAAATGTTTAATTGCTTTTAAATGTTTGATCTACTCAGAAAAGTTGTTTTTTTGTTCTATCATTTAAAACAATATTAAAAATAAACTTTTGTGATCATAAGAAAAAATCCTAACAATACAAAATATGTTGAATTTTAATTTATTCAATAGCATTGAGAAGTTGTTGGGGTACAAGGCTGATGAGCTTGTTGGCACATCATTCTATGACTACCACCATATTTACGATAGTTCTTCCATTCTCAATGCCTTCAAGACACGTTCGTATATTTTTTCCGATTTTTGTGTATTCAATTTTTTTATGATTGGTTATTATGATGCATGCATTTTATCAAATCATCCTAATCACATGGTCACGTATATTGAAACAAACCGAATTGAATTGAAGCTAACAATTTTATAAATTTTTAATGGAATATCGTTTCTGTTGGTAGTTGAAGTTTTTTACATTAAAGCGTGGACATTCAAGCCAGTTTTAAATAGGTTAATAGGAGATGGCGGGAGGCGAAGGAGTAATTTTTATCTCTTGTTTAAAATTGTAACAGATTTTTTAATACTTTTTCACCTATGGCTTGTCATGAATATATATATATATAGGAAGCATTCAATACCTGCAAATTACAAGTCAAAAAGTATCAAACTGTGTAAAAAAAGATTGCCAATTTGTAAAGGGCATGACCAATCTGTGCAGTTTTCGTACTATTTTACTTTCATATTAACTGTATTTCAAAGATCTACATAATTTTTCAATGTGAAACTCTTGCTAAATTATTTTATTGGTTGTCATTTTTTCTGAATTACAAGTGAAAAAGTTTTTCAAAATCAGTTCTACATTATTTTCACTACACGCCTCTCATGTGAATGTGCTAAACAATTATATGCTATAAAGTATAAATGAACTCAAACAGTGTTCACAAAAGGTCAGATGGTAAGTGGCTTGTACCGCTTTCTGGCTCATAATGGAGGATTTGCCTGGGTGGAAACTCAAGCCTCCCTTGTCAAAAATCCTCAAACTGACAAGCCCCAATCCGTCATCTGCATCAGTACCGTGGTGTCGTTAGTAATGAAATTATACAACATATTTCTATGTACAATGTACATGTGTTTACAACACAACAACAACAACACACGTTTAGATATATATTTATATGTATGCACATGTGTGTGTGTGTTTATTTATATTTAATTATTTGTTTACATGCAGAGATGTAATGAATAAAGATGTTATTCTCAGTTTCGTGCAGTTACAACAATCTAAAATGCAAAAGTTGAAGCAGAAAATTGTAAACATACGCTCACCGAATGAAACAGCCTTAAACTTAATTCAAAAAGAGAGTATAACTGGTGGAACTTTGTTGAAAATTGAAAAGAAAAATGAGAATAACTTTACTGCTGTTGCTGACAAACAGAGGATCAAAGTTCAATCATCTAATTATCAGACCAAAAATAATAAGATTTGTAACTTTGATGAAAATGAAAACAGTTTCAAAGGGAAGCTCGGAATTTCCAGAATCGATAATAATAATGTTGACTCAAGCTCTAGTGGTGCTAGTAACAACACGGACAGCAGTTGCACGAGTCCGGTCAATTATTCAATGGACAACAATATCATTGCTGATGACATTGAAGTAGTTGATGTTGTCGAAGATGCAATGGTTACTGAGCTTGACAACCAAATTAAAAACGATTACATTGACGACGTTGATGTAGATGCTATGTTTGCAACTGAAATGTTTCTTAATAGCTTCAAAAGTATGATCTTTTTTTTTAATTTTTTGCAATGAGTAACATTTTTTGTTGTATATTTCAAGTATTTGCAAGCAAAACGGTGCAATAAATAAGATGATTGTAGAAAATAAGATATATATACGGCGTGATGGCTCAATGGTTAAAGGCGCCTGGTCTTGCTATTGCTATGACTGGGTTTGAATACAAAGAGATTCCCGCCTATCATATGCAATGTGTATGATGCGTGGTTTGCACGCGTATTCGTATACGCTGTGTGTGTTTGTCGTTGAAACCTCTGAAGCAAACGCAAAAGAAAGAGAGAAACTTTTAACCTTTTATGTTCTTCCGTAAACACGTTGATTTTTCAGATAACTCTCACAAATGCGAATACAATGTTAATGCCACTGAACATCAGCAATTAAACATGGTATTTTTTGTTATTCATTCATTCGAGTAGAGTTTTGTGGTAACAACAATTGATCCATTATATTTGTTGATCGTGTATAATGTTTAATAATTCTGAACAATTGATGAACAGTTTGGGGATGACGGGAAGAAGATGCCAAGTGACCTCTCCTCGACACTGCCCCACATCACATCCACTGCCTCTCTTTATAAACTTCTTAATGAGTTTGAAGTCGGTAGATAATTTCTTGTAGTTAAGTTTTATAGTTCTGAATTAGTGATAACTTTCAATTGTTTTCATTTGAAACATTTCACAAGTTATGATTATCAATATATAAATAGGTGACTTTTTGTAAAAGTGTTTGAGCTGAGAATCATTCAATGATCAATATTTTCAGTATGAAGATGAATTGCGAGCTCCGTTCATTCCGCTGGATGACCTAGTATTTGCCAGTGAGCCTGTCATTTCAAATGATACAAACAACAAAAACATTTTGGCCTACAATGATAACAACTTGTTAGTTATATTTATCATTATTTTGAAAATGCACTATCTCCTTATTCTTATATCTCCCACTATCCTGAAGCGGCATTTCCAATGTCTCAACTTTCATCATTTTTATGTTTACGTTTTAAGAGGTTTATCTGGCCAAAAATGTCATGTATTCTCCGAAAATTATTTATTGTTTTATAGGAATTTAATCGGATTTAATTTAAAATGCTCTTAAAGTAAGATCACCGACAATATCTATTTCAGCCGTTTAAAACATTTGGTTAAGGAGTGGTCAGATTTATGTACATTGTACATGAGCTGAAGCATATATGATGTGTGCGATATATTATTTAATAAAAATTGAAGCTTGCTTTTATATGTGATGCTTTTTGTATTTGAAACGATGGTTTGATAAATGTTGATGTTTCACTAAAAATTTGGGTTTTTACAATGAATACCGATGTTTGAATGTGAAGATAGTATTGAGTTTTCGACAAGAGCTGAGGTGCGTGTTGAAAAACTGCAGGAGATATTAATTTTAAATAATGGAAATTAATTTTAAATATTGGAATAGTAGATAATTGTTAATAATAAAGTATGGGAGTCCGTTTCTTAAATTACTTGGTAATATCTTTTGTTATTCATTATTTTTTTGTTTCATTAAAGAAAATAATATTATAATAATAATAATATAATAATATTTTGTCACAGTTGGATTAAAATGTTGACCAACAAAATACGTTCTGATTGTATTTTATCAGTTGAATAAGATAATCACATCCAATCTAAACGTTATTAACATCTTAAATTTGTTCTATATGAAACTGAAGGCTAATTTTGATTTTACTACCATTTTTCGTTCTTGTTGAAACACTTGGGCATCTAATGAATTTAATTTTAAAATGATAAATTACAGGTTAGTTATTGACTGCGATGACATTAATCGATCTGCAAAACCCGAATTGTTTTGCCTGGATGATAAAGATGCGGCAGCTGGCACTGGTGCTGACAAAAACGAGAGCAAAACATGTTTCAACCTGAATTCAACTAAGACTCAAACTCCTCTCATCATTGAGGATTCAACTGCAGAGGGAGCATCCGATGATTCCTTGCAAATTACATCTCATTCACCAATACAGCAGCAGCAGCATGACGAACCTGGCTCTCAGAAAGATGATCCTCTTCTGCAGCAACCAACTATAGATATTAACACTTGCTTCAACACAACTAAACATCTTGTACTATCGAAGTTTAGGAACAACACTGATCATCGCCATTACAACAACGACATTGAGCTGAACGGCAAGCATGAGCATCAGCAAAAAGCTATAAATTATAAACGTCTGCCAAACCAAATGCAGCTTACATTGAATTGTCAAAATTCACATTCACCTTTGATTCTCAAGGAAATTGATATTTCAACGAGCCAGTTAAAATATGACAATACTAATCAGATTGGCTATTTATTCAACAGAAATAAAATTTCCACAGCTGGCGACATTAATAATAATAATATTATTACTACTACCAGTACCAAAAATAATGTTGTGAGCAATAGTAATGGCGATAATAGCAGCAATTTCTTTTCAGGTTCGTCTGTCTTGAAAAATTTGTTGCTAAAGGGGGTAGATACAAATTACGGCTACCGTCTAAAAGTTGACAATGTTCTCAGGCCTCCTTATTATGTTGAAGATTCGTAATAGCAGCGTTAATGTTCGTATATCATCACTTAACATTCATATATCAATGCAAATGTGAATTTTAAAGTTTACCATACTGCAAAATTTTGAGTTAAATGTAAGTTAAGGGAATGGTATTTCTACTGGAGAGTTCGTGAAAATATCATGGTTGGAATGACACATTTATAAATGGTAGATAGTATAGCTTGTTATCTTATCTGATGTTTCCACAAAAATTTAAAAAAAATATTGAATTCAAAGTTATTTATCCAGTGTGTTAAGTTTAATTGAATTTCTTTTTGCGACTGAAACAAATGAGAATATAGAAATATTTAGTAAAGGAATCGTTTGTATTTTGATTATCAAAATAAAATCACTCTTTAAAACTAACAGGTATATGTCATCTCTGAACTTTCAGATGTTATGATCACCTTTTTACCATCCAGTCTGCCAGTAATTGTTTATATATATAGATAGGTTTGTGTGTGTGTGGTGTGTGTGTGCATATATCTATGTATAAATATGTATGTGTGTATTTACGTGTGAATTGTTAAATAGAATGTTCTTTTAAAATTTGATAACAAGTTTCTTTGTTGAGTTTTTTAAAAATAACAAATCTTGGTAAATTTTTCATTACCAATTTGTTCAAGTTTTTGGATAATTTAATGATAGAATGTGATAACCACAAGTTCATTCACACATTCTGACGTATTTTATTGGCATTTATTATATATAAAATTGTGGTTGATTAGCAAATGGCTTGTTCGTTTTAATTCAGGGATGGTTGATTTGTCTTTATATTGATTTGTTTGAAAAAGTTATATGTTTTGTAATTAAATTTGTTCTTATAAAATTTGTTCTAATATTTTAACATTAACCTGCACTATTTCCTCCCAATTTATTTCGTTACATCACATTTTTATTAAATGATGTTTTTAACGGTGATATCAATATATAATTTTTACACAACGATACTGGAATATTTTAAGCCTTTCCAACTTTCATTTGAATTTATATTTTATCTTAGAAATATCGTGGTTGAAAATGAACAAAATTCTGCGTAAATTGAATGTACAGTAAATTTTTGTCGAAGTATTTAATGTATCTTGTGTAAATAAAGAATTGTACAGTAAATACGTGTAGAATTTTTTTTGTTTTGGAAGAGGACATGTATCTTCCTTCCCTTTACCGTCAAAAATTTTAAAAAGTTTGATAAAAAGGTTCATATGAAAATACATGCAATAGTTCGTATTCAAGATTGTAAGAACAGTGACTGTTTCGTGCACTGAACTCACTTGCAAGAAGCGGCGCTGCGAGAGACCCAAGTTTGAAGTTTGAGATGGGGCTCCTGCTGTAAAATGTATTCAGCGTTTGTGATCGGTTGGAAACAGATTGAAACCATTTAGTTAATCGATTACTGGTTGAGATGACAGTAACATTTTTTCCTCATTCCTCCTTCGCACCTACCAGCTTTTCTGTCGACAGTTCTGGGTTAGAATTTTAAGATTTTAGATGAACGTGCAAAAGTCGTTGATATTTTATTAAAAATAAAATAAGTAATAATTGTCAATAGTTGTAAAAAGCTACTAAATGTGCTTTCAGCAAACGCTTTTAAAATAAGTAAATGAAGTGCAGTTACATCGCAATCTTCCTAATTTAAGACGACGAGTTGATGCTGCCGAAAAGTTTCTGGTAAGGATTCACACAGTCTATAAAAAAATCGTAAAAGTTTTTCCATGAATTAAAATATTTTCAATTTTTGAAAACAAATCAGCTGCATCGTAGACTGCCAATTCTGGTAAGTAGTAAACACTTTGCATTTTAACGCTCACCTAAACCTTTATGAAGTTAATACTTAATGCACATATTTATTCACATTACTTTTTGATTTATTTTAAATTCGACAACTTAACTTTCATAGAAGTTAAATTTGGTATTTAGCATTTAATGCTTAGTGGTTACTTTCTCTTTTACCAATGGTAAATAAATAAACATTTCTACAATGTGGTTAATTATTTGTTCTCTTTTTCATAAAACAAAAACTTATACTTACAATTTTTAACCTCAGTTCTTAAAAATTAGCATCATTGTTCGTAATGAATGTAAAAATTACTTTTGTGAATAAAAATAACTAATGTAACGAAATTACGTAATCCGTGTTGTGCATAACAAACAGCAACATTTTATAAATGTGTACTACTAGTACATATATGTAACAAACAGCAGCTAAACAGCACTTCAAATTCACCCATCTGTTCATCACCAGTCATTTCAGTGCACCTGCATGCATGCTTTGTAAATATTTAAAGTGTAGACTTTATTACGTGGCTCGTATTTCTTTTGCTATATATTCAAATTCACGAAAAGTGATTACTCTGAAAAAACAAAAGGTGAGTTTATTAGGAATTGTTTGAAATTTCGGTTGCAACATCTATTTTATATTTTATAAACTAGTTAAATTTATTTTATTATCAGATAGTTTGAAGAGGATTGCAAGATTTTGCTTAACAAACGTAATTGTTAATTTTTGAAATTATGAAGTATTTGGCCCCAGAAATTCCAGTGACACCGTCGTCAAAAATAAATCATCAATTACAAATGCGCTTCGGTCATCCACCGGATAATTTGATAAAATCCTTAGTGGCTCATTACATATGTGCCGTTTTCTATTCTATGAATCTCCTTTACAAATCTCTTATTAGAACAAGTTATTTTTCAGAAAAATCTACAACAAAAGACAACAAAACAAATGCTCTTGATGGTCCCTACAAAGCTTGGTTGATTGCGTGTGCATCAGTACCAGCGATGTTAATGTTATCTTGCTTCTTGATTTACAAAATCATCATAGCAAGCAGCTTTTTAGCAGAGACCGTTCTCGCTTACGGATTGTCCAGTTTCGCTTGGGTAGCTTTGGCGGCGGGAATATGCGGAGCCTTGTTTTATGATAGAAACGTATCTGATGATAAAATGAAAAAAGAAGACCAATAGAAACAAAATATTCATTTACAAAATATTTCTATTGCCTTATTGATTTCGTTTCGTATTTTTTATGCATTCAATTTTACTGCCATCGATGTCACTTAGCAATTTCGCTGAATTTTTTTAAATACAAGATGAATTTAGCTTTTAAATTTTGCGTCATTTTTAACATTTAGACGACACATTACAAAAATATGTTGAGATTCGAATTCAAATTTAATTAATTTGAAAATATAAAAAAATTCAAAAATAAGCTCGAAAAGTAAATTTAAAAAGTTCAAAAAGGACGAAAATAAAAAAAATAACAAAAATAGATTAAAATTATTAGCAAATAAATTTGAACAATAAAATTCATTTAATAGAATCATATTATTCATACGATACATTAATGCATGAGATCACACTAACACTTAATATTAATACATTTATCAGCAAATCATGTCGACAGAATCCTGGAATGAAGTTTGGTAAATAATACAAAACTGTTCATTTTAATACTTTGAAAAAAACATTTTTTCAATTTTATCAAGATGATGTTTTTGCGGTAGTCGGAGTACGATCTTCGGTTATGTAAAATTCATTTGCTGGAGTTTTAGATGTGTGAATTTCTAAACATATGAAACTGAAACTTGATATTATAAGAACAATCATAAGGATGGCTACTTTAACTTCGTTGTATAAGAAATGAGAATATACGGAGGCAATAGTGAAACCTAGAGCTTGATACATTCTTAAGCTTGAAAAAACTGCCACCCGCTGACGACTACTGAAAAGTATTCCACAGAGACCTTCATGAAAATAAATATTTTAAAACTGTTTAAAATATAAAACATATCGGAAAAGAATATAAAGAGTTTAAACATGTATGAAAAATTTAATTGAAATTTTAACGAATGTCTAAAAATGCAAGAACATAGCTTTTAATTCTTTAATTTAAATTATTAAACAAAATGTATAAAAAATATAGTTATTAAATAATAAAAGGCAAAATTTTCTAAAATTATGGACAAACATACTGTTTGTTAGTGTCTGCCAGATGCCATCAACAACTCCCAATGAAACAGCAACGACAAACACAGTTGCACGTTGATCTGGAGACGGCTTCCAAAAATAAAGAAACAGCAAAGTAATCAAATGAAGCACTGAGCCTATTAAAAAATTTAATGAAATTTAAAACATTAGCTTTAATAATATTATATGGTATAGTGATATATGAAAACATCAAACAAGTAAATGAAGCGAAACATTTTTTGTAAATTTGCTCGATCACCATTCGTTCACACGAGTTCGTTAGATTGAAGTAACACATAAAAACTCGATCCCCATCGAAATTTCCATGGCTTTCAAGAGAATTCGCATTCATCATTTTCACTCAATTAAGATATGACGATGTTGCATGCTTTAGAAATACTGATGATTGTTAAAAGATGTATGCACCGAAATATCATATGAAAGAAACATCAAAAGCTAACCGACTGCCATCATAACACTCTGGCTCAAAAATCTTCTCAGGTAACCACAAAGAAAGGACGAAACTGAATCCATGGCGGAAAAAGTCATCATGACAAAACCAATCATATGCAAACCAATTGAACACGTGACATAAGACTGAATGGAAAAGTATTGTAATAATTAGTTTGAAAAATTCTAAACTTAAAATACACTACTTACATTTGTGAAATCCGCGTAAATAAAAGCTTCTTGAAAACCTAGGTAAATCATCATAGGCAGCATGAATTTCATTTTTGGGTCAACATGTAGCTTCCATATTTCGCACACTTGACTTTTTAGCCCCAGTTTCGATTTATAAAATATAACGTCTAATCTGTCCAAAAAAAGTCCTATAATGAGATGTGCCTGTATCGTAACCAGCATGAAAATCGCCACCAAAATGTAAAGTACGTAAAAATCAATACTAAAATTGTATTCCATCTGTTCAACTGATAAAAAATGAAACTTGAATCCACAGTTTTGAGATTCGTTCGTAAAGTTATTTAGGACCAGTTGAGTTGAAACGGAGGTAACGTTAGATGTTATAAGCAATGTTTTCATTAACGATGATGGAAAAATATAAAATATGATAGAAGACATTAAATTTCCAAAAAAATGAGCGAGATAAATCATAAACAGAAAGTATCCATTAAAAACAGAGATTATATAATCGGGTCGTTTATTTGCTGCCGAAGCAAACGATACAGCTATGCTAGTCAGGTATGTACTCTGGGCTACTAAAAGATTAGCCATCGTAAATCCCAATATTAAAGTGGCAGGTACTAATGTTAAAAAGCTTGGATAAAAGTTGGAAGCAACATAAAGACTGTTCCCAAACAACATCAGAGTGATTACTCGTTTAGGTCTAACTTTCTGTATTATAGTATTGGCAAGAATACAACCGGCAGCAAAGGTAGCATTCATGCAAGCTAAAGAAAACAAACCCAGGCTATATTTGCGGTTGAGACTTGTCTGCAAATTTCGTAATGAAAAAAATGCTGAAAAGACAAACATAAATCCAAAGCTGAGAATAATAAGGTTTTTGAGGTAAGCTTTTTTGAGTTTACCAATGTTTGGATCATGACCAAAGAGAACTTCATGAGGTGAAAGTGAAGGATCTTCCAATCTTTTACGAACTTGTTCTAATGTTGTATTAAATTTTTCCTGCAAACGAGTTTTTGAAGAATTGTGAAGATTTTCCATTGAACAATCTTCCGTTTTGAGAATGAAAAACTGTGTACTCAAATTGATATCAGATTGTTTATTCTCATTTGCCTCTTCATTGTCGCTGTTTTCGTTGGAATTTATCAGCCAGGGCACACGTTCTCCATCCACAACCAAACTCTTCTCGTCAAAAACTGCTTTAGTAGAGTTGTTCATGGAGAAGGTCAAGCAATCAACTCCTCCCTGTACGATTTTATTTTTATTAATTGAACACAACTTAGAAGCAGCTCAAGAAAGGTATATTTTTCTTCCATTTTAGAACATTTACAAATTATCTTATAAAACTATTTTTTAATATATTGCATTCCTAAGTCTTGCTCAAACAATGTGTTATACACGTGATAACATCATAACAATTAGTAACGCGATAACCAAGAATTAATTTATCAGAAATTTTCGTAACATATTTGCAATGTTAACACATTTCCATACAAACAAGCAACACAATGTTATAAAGATTTTTTATTTATAACAGAATTAAAGCATAGTAAGAAATATCAATAAACAAATTTATTTAACATAAATAAATAAGTCACTTATTTCATTTGTCGCACTCGCAATCACTGTAGTTTTACGAAATTATATATATATATATATATATATATATATATGCTTTAGAATTGTACAATATAGATACATATATAAGCTGTCACACACATTCACATTTCCAATGGATGCACATGCACATTATACATATATTGACGCATGAAAAATGCGGCTAAGAACTTGCTGATAGCATTATTGACCATGTCGACATTTAACAAAATTTTTATAAAAAAAACACTTTTATGAAAAACATTAATAGAAATGATATTTATTTAATCTTCTGTAACGCTAACGCTCATCTAACGGCAAACTCAGCAAAGCCATCAAATCGCTGTATGCCTGCTACACGTGTGTACGTATAAGATGTACAAATAAGACGTACATTTCATACAGAAATTTTGTGTACACTTAGCTATTTCACCATACCTCTGCACGTATATATATATATATTTATTATATATATATACTATATAGTATTGTATGAATTCTACCGAATTGATCTCATATCGTATATATATATATATATATATTTTACAATATTCTATAAATTTTACCGAATGTTTGGCGTTAATATGTTTGTAGTTCGTTTTTTACAATATTCTATAAATTGAACAGAATGTTTGGCGCTAATATGTTTGCAGTTCGTTTATATATATATACACATGTGCATATCATTTTGTTTCGAATTTTGCAAATAAGAAATGATTTTCTTCTGCAAAATCATTATAAACCTGAGAACTTTTTTCGACTCAACAGGCCAATTTTAACTTATTTTCAGTTTGAAGAGTGTTGTTTTATGTGTGAACAATTTGATTACTGCAGTGATTTGATGGCAGCCATTCCAAATTATTCTTGTAGGCTTCTAGTTTCCCTGCGTATCCAGGCTTGAAGCTTCATCGCTCATTGATGTGATCGCCATAACGAATATAAAAAACTTACAACTATTAGTATTGCAATGAACGCCATTCATTCAGTTGATTTAGTATTTTAATGCAGAGCACGTTTTATATGACAAATGTTTTATTTAAAAAGATATACATATATATATGAAAATATAAAATTTTAAATGATTGAAAAGCGTTAAAAATTTTTTAATAAAGTTTCAATTTCAGTTTGATAAACTGTATCCTGTAAATAAATGTTTAAATTAAATAATACATGAAAATGAATGTAGGAACTTAGTTTCCATATATATGAGTACCAATGAAAAAACAAATAACTAATTTACTAACAACGTTGGAAATAATAGGCACATCCCTGGCGTTTTTCAGCCATTCAATGGCTTCTGTGTAGTTTTTTTTCTCTATCAAGCACTATTTATTAGAAAAAGCAGCAGTTTAGAAATATATAAAACTAAGAAATCAATCAATCCTCGTTTATAGTCTCCATCCGTTTTGGGTCGGACATATAAAACTAAGAAAATGAAGCAAAAATATTCACTGAAACATGGAATAATACAAAAAATTTCTAAAGAAATTAATAGTATGGAGGATATCCCTACAACTACATCAAATTTTATACAAATTTCATAATTTATTAATGAAAAAGTATATCAAAAACCCGTGGCGTAATTTATATCGCTTAGTTCACGAGTGCTTGAAAACTTCAACATAATCTATGAAAAACATTTCCACAGTCCATACCTATCTATTCAGTGTCAAATGCCTTGGCCAGGCTTGTAAAAACAAAAAATCCATTTCACTGCTCTTTAATTTCTGAAATTGTTTTGCTGTGAAAACCATACACCAGTAACAAAGCAACAATTTACTTTCTGAAAATATGCCCAATTTATAGACACATTTTGTTAACGATTAAGGATGATGCCAGCCAAGATTTTACGAATGGTACAAGTGGCATCACAATAAAAATTTGAATTTTGTGACGAATATAGATGCATATATAGGACTACAAGAGTGATCACAATACAACCAACAATACCTTCGCTATGTACAGCATATTCTCTTTCCATCCTTTAGATCTCAATGTATGCGCCTATGAAAATTCATTTAGTCCATATTTTTCAAATAGAAAATTGGTCTTAAAATTGTTATGAAAAGCAGAGAAAGATGACACACTTGCAAAAAATGATTCAGACTTTCATCGATTGTGGAAACTGGTGGACTTGCAAATAAACTGCTGGCAATTTTTCTTTCCATCCACGACAACATGCACACCTGTAGAATATCACCATGATCATGGTGACGTCGTATGTTGATGTAATGAAGTGATGATAACAGGATAATAAAATTATATTATGACGATGTGAAAAAAATATCGAAAATTTAAATAAAGAAATGATGAAATAATAAAAAATGATATGGAACATTGTTATAGTGATAGGTAAAATCATCACTTGCACACGAACTATTATGAATATAAGTGTAAGCTTCATAATATATAAAAGCAATAAATTATTTAATTAACTTCATGTACACAACATATTGTTATAATTTACAGTGCAAAACAACCAAGGGTTTCAATGATCACAACTTACCCCATAACACCATCTACCAAGAAGATAGTGGTTAGCTGGATCAGTAGGATTTAAACTGATGGACATTTCGATGTGCTCCTGTGAGGTTTATGTTGGGTTGAAGAAAAAAATTCTTCCTGACAAATTAGGTAACAGTATTTATAAATGAAGTAAATGAAGATTAATGTGATAATTTACAAAATGTACAATATTTAAACTGAGGTTTTTGTAAATTTTAATCTGATGTTTAGTATTAATACTGTTATTATGACAGAAATGATAATAGTAATTATAATAAAATTGTTTTTTTTTTATAGTAAACTTATTGCAATTCAAAATTCTCATCATTTGTTATATGTAATTTGGATAAATATTTAGGCCCCAGATCCAAATTACATAATTTACACTCTAATTATTCCCCCTAACTATCTGATGATGACCAACAATAGTAAAGATAAATGTTTAACAAAACTAGAAGAATTTCTTAAAAAGTTAATCTAGGCAAACCTTGAATAAGTAACCATTCTTTATTTTGTTGGTAGAACTTTCGTAGTCGTTGGTGCTTCCGAGCGTGATGGCATACCTGTATTCAGAAACGCTTCCAAATAGATTAATTGTCAAAGTATCATGACAGATATCATGGCATAAACTCGTGCATTTGAAAACTTAAGTGTCATTTGAATACCGGATGCAACAAAAGTCTAAAACAGTTAAGTAATCAACATACAAAAAATTAATGAGATAAAATACCAACTAACCATTTATGAGCGTCAGGGCAATTATTATCCAATGAGAGGGCCCGTTCTGCCAGCTTGACAGATTCATACAGAAGTTTCTTTTTCACACCTTTATCCTTTGTAGATTGTGAATGTAAATAAGTGGATCTTGATAACCTCCACAAAAAATTTGCACTTTGGTTCATCTGCTATATTGGAAACAGAAAAGATTGAAAAATATATTGAAATTTTCAAGCAAAAAATAAAAATGAACTTTTTTAATGATATTCCACATTTCAAATAGAGGCAATAAAAGAGGTAAGAAAAATAGTGTAAACAATCTATTAAATCTGAAACATATTTAATATTGACAAGACCAGATGGAATAAGCCATCAAAACAAGCAGGGCAAAACCATGTAAAACAGCCAAGTCAAATTTACATGGTTAAGCAAGCTATTTTAGTGTAAAGCATTACACTAGTAAGCACCTTGAAAGCTGTACAATGGTATGTATCATGTTATCAAAAAAAAGAGACCAGACTGCAGAGGAACTTTTTTAAAAAAGAAGGTGTGCAGTGGTCTAATCTAGAGGTAGGGTGCAATGATAATGACAATTTAAAGACTTCATAAAAATGTTAACAACACACGCTTAGACGACATTTTCCCCGAGATCGGGGGTTGCCGTTTGGCTACCTATGATGAAACCGAAATACCCCTCGACGCCATCCACATCTGTCACTCGCCTCAGTATCACGCAACCCCGCTTTCACCCTGTCCTTCTCCACCTGCTCTCTCCATCCCAATCGCGGACGACCCCTTCCTACCACTTCTTCAACCTCGAACTCCAACACTCGCCTAATCCCGACCCTTTCATGCCTTCTCAACACATGTCCATATCACCGCAATCTCGATCTCCTTATCAATGTCACAATGTCCTCATTCAGTCCCATCATTGACTCTGTACTATTCCTCCTATCCTTCACTTTAACCCCACACATCATCCTCACCATAGCTCTTTCAGCCCTCTGCAGTACACTTTCCTCCTCTCTCCTCAACACCCAAGTTTCACCACCATATACCATCGCTGCTCTCACACATGCTTTATATACCCTCACTTTCATCTTCACAGACCATTTCTTTCCACACAATACCCCACCCAGTTCCCTAAATTTCATCCATCCTACACGAACTCTAGCCGTAACTGCGCTCAAACATCCTCCATCCGCGTTCAGCTTATCCCCTAAGTAAACAAAGCTTTCCACTTTTCAATACTACCACTCAACCCCGTCCTAGCGTCCGTCCTATTAATCACACCAAGAACACATTTCTTACATTTGAACGTGCCTTCCATTTTTTTCAGTGCCCCCCTCACACCACTACATCTCTTATGCACCCATTTCTGACATCCTATACACAATACCGAGTTAGCCTTCACTCTCCTGTCACATACCCCACAGGGGTCTATTTTACTTATCACTCGCTCCCCACCTTCCCCACTCACCATTACCTTCGTCTTACCAATATTAACTTTTAACCCTTTCTTTTCAATAACACTTTTCCATCTGTCAAATTTTAACTGCAATTCTTCCATGCTATCAGCCATCAAGACTAAATCATCTGC
>NW_008705512.1:2462691-2463693 GCF_000326865.2 Helobdella robusta
TGATTTCATTAACTGTCACCATATTTCTCAACCTCCTCTCAAGCACCCTCTCTACTACCTTCATTCCGTGCTCTAGCAATTTCACACCCCTATATGACTCACAATCTCTCACATCTCCTTTGCCCTTATACAACGGCACCAACACACTGTGTCGCCAATCCTCAGGTATACCTTCATCAAACATACTGTTACCAATTCTCATCATAACTTCAATTCCTATCACCCCACTCGCTTTTATATGTTCTGCCGCCACTTCCGAAATCCCTGTCGCCTTACCTAGTTTCATTTCTCTAACTGCTTTCTCTACTTCCTCCATCGTCACCTTCTCTATAGGTCCGTGTGTGACCGCGAATTCCACATCTCCATCCCACTCATTCTCTTCATTCATCAACTTTTCCATATGAACTTTCCACACCTGAGCTTTTTCCTCCTCATCTATGCACAACTTGCTAGATCCATCCCAAACACATCCATTCCCTATAACATCTTTCCTATCCCTCATTGGCTGCTTTGCTACTTTGAACATTTTCCTCGAACTCACATCAAATTCCATTTCCTTCATTAACCTATCTGATGCTTTCGTCATTGCAGTTGCCACTGCCTGTTTTGCAACCTTCTTAGCCTTCCTATACTCAAACTCCGCTTCCTCCGTCATGTCCCTTCTCCATACCCTAAACCTCTCCTTCTTGACCTCCAAAACCCTTCTTATATCTTCATCCCACCACCACGTCTTACTATGCCTACACTTTCCTTTCGTCCATCCACATACTTTATCTGCCGTAGCCAACACACAGTCCCTGTATCTCTCCCAAACATCTCCATCCATACCACTCTCCCAATTTTCAGCCACCTTCACTTCAAATGCCTTCCTCACTTCTGCATCCTGCAACTTCCATGTCTTTCTCTTTGCCACAAACTTATCCTTCTTCCTCCTCCCCATTTCTTTTGATGTCACATCCATCACAACCATACTATGCTGCAGCATACCAGG
Organism: Helobdella robusta; assembly: GCF_000326865.2. Classification (NCBI taxonomy): domain Eukaryota; kingdom Metazoa; phylum Annelida; class Clitellata; order Rhynchobdellida; family Glossiphoniidae; genus Helobdella; species Helobdella robusta. Next base: position 2,463,683 of record NW_008705512.1, read on the forward strand.
TATCGCCTTCA
>NW_008705512.1:2463743-2581437 GCF_000326865.2 Helobdella robusta
TTCAAATCACCCAACAACACCACAAACTCATCCAACCCCGCTTGCCCAATCTCGTCAGAAACATCATCATAAAACCTATCCTTCTCCTCTTCCTTCCTACTTTGTTGCGGAGCATATCCTGATATCACCCTCACTATTACTTTTCCCAACACCATCACCACCACAATTACACCATTGCTTCTCCACCTCACTTCCAACACCTTCTCCACCAACTCTTCTCTTACCATCACACCAACTCCTCCCGTACCATCATCCCCTTCCACCACAACTTATATCTTCCACCTTTAGCCCCCACAAACCTTGTACCCTCACCCTTCCATCTGATCTCCTGTAATGCAGCCATGTCAACCATTCTCCTCTGCAGCTCCTCCACCACTTCCAAGCTTCTTCCTGTCAACGTGCCTACATTCCAGGTACCAAACTTCCAGCCCCTTGGTCTACAAGTAGTCCTTCCATCTATAGTGCCTTGCACCGCCACACTATAGAGTGGGGTGCCATAAAAATGTTAAAATATTCAAAATCTCTCAATCCAAAATGGGTCCTAAAAAATTCAAATCTGGCTAATTATATCTGACCATTTATTATGAATGAAAAACCTATCATGACAATTATTAAATCACATTTGTCAACCAACTTGTGAGGAATGTTGCATTAATAGATTATAAGCTTCCTGTTGAGAGCTTTCATCACCATCCAGCAATTCATCTACCTGCTTGAACAGACCATCCTGCTCCACATCAGGTACACTTTCCCTTGTAGTACACGTACTGCAATGTTTTCATTGATGGAAAAAAATAATGTATTGTAATGGAAAATCAGCTATTATAGTTAGAAACATAAAATGGTTTTATTTTAAAATATTTTATTTACAATTTAAGCTAACTTGAGCATGTAAAATTTTTGTGTATCTGATAACAGATTCAACAAAACAATATTCTGAGTTATCAATCATAAGGATAGATATAACAGAGCTCTGAAGACAACAATTAATCTAATATTTAAAATAAAAAAAAATTATAATAATAAATACTATGGAAACTGAACAAACCTGTTTAAGGCAGAATTAAATGAAGACAGCCAAGGAACATAACTAAAGGTATTGGCATTAAAAAATCAGTAGAAAATTAATTGTAAAATTAAAAAAATAGAAGATTTAAAAACAATTCAATTAAAAAGGCTTATTCTATTTAGAAACATTTTTTATCACTCAAGTCTTCACTGTATACATCTTATTTAGAAATTAATTAATAAACCTAATTAATGCAACTGCAAACAGCAAGCCTAAACAAAACATATTCTTTATTTTCACAAAATATTCATTTTCTTTCTTAAAATCTCTTTCAATAACTGGTAGAATTTAATTAAAGCAATGCTTATTTACAGAATTTAATTACCCTGTAAATATTTTCAATAAGCAGACTGAGTCTTTTCCAGCTAATGTTAACTCATTGCTTGGAGCCAAGGCTTTGAATATAAACCTCCTACACATTTATTATAAATGTTTTTCTCTTAAACATCATTTTAAAAAAATAACAAAAATTTTAGTCACCCATCATTTGCTTCTTCGAAAATGTCCTCCTCCTCAAAGCTGCTATTTAATAAATCACAGTTGGAGTTGATCTTTTTATTAACCTGATTAATACATTCATATTCATCAGCCCTTGCAGAATGTGGATGCTGTTGAAATTGAATACTACGGATGCTGCTGATAATCAGATCGTTCAATCTAGCCAATTGTTGCTCTACACAGTCGATCCTATGCAACAGAAACTGAATTTGAACATGAACTCGTCTGCTCAACCAATAAGACGTCAAAACACCACCGATTGCGAAACCGACGCCAATACTCAAAAAGGTAAAATGACGAAAAGCCATTAAAATAGCGAGACATTACTCATATTTTCAACGATATTTTGTGGCGAAATATTTGAAGATAAATAAACGTACTCCATGACAAGAATTTAAACTAAAACCGAGCCGCGCTTAAAAACATTTTTTCAGCAAGACGTTATGATCGATAGATCGATTTACGTTAGCGACGGGAGTGCGTGAAGTTTCCCAGCACATTTTCGATATGGCGCTTTAGAAACTAATTTTTTGATTGATTGATCGTCATCGGTAGTGATATTTTGGCAAAACCAAAAAATTGCCACTACCCTAAACCTAAATTTATGAATCGTTGTAACGTGGTGATGCAATGTATTTTATTTGTAATGCAATATAAGCCGGGCCATGCCCATGGTTATATATATCCATGGCCATGCCATTAAATAAAGCGTGACCAATGAATGCTACAATCAGATAATTTTTGAAATCCGCTCTAAACTTTGAAAAGAAATAAAAAAGAGGTAGAGAGTTTCAGAGAAAAGGACCAAAAATAGCAAAAGCAAATTTAGCGTAAGAGTGTTTACTTTAAACTTTCAGAAATAGAAAGATGCCTGTCAAGCACGACAATCTCAAATCAGTTTGGCTATACGTATACCAAAATAAAGAAACTAAATACGCATAAATATTAAGCAAATGCATGAAATAAATGATTTCTTTGATTTAGTTTGTATTTGTCGATGGTTTTCGATGGACTTTACAAATTAGATTCGTGAGGTCCTTGTGTCATTTGTTGAATACCACCACATCTCAATTTTTACAAAATGTTAATGATCGGGTTTTGTGGAGGTCGATGGATGCCAATATCCTTAAAGGATAAGGCACGAAAAAAAAGAAGATGAAATAAATCAATTAGACGACGTAAGTTGTCGCATGTTGGCCGGCGAGGTGGCTCAGTGGTTCAAATGCGCGCTGAGTCAAACACCACAATGGCTATCATATACTCAGCGTATATGATGCGGTACTTGCGCGTGCACATAAAATACATGTGTACGTCGTGTGAAAAGGATAAAACAGCCTTTGTGGCGAAAAATGGCTGCTTCATATCATTGGTTGAAGATATGAAGAACATAATAAATAAATAATAATATATCTGGAACATTGTAAGTGGTTCTGCGTATGTCAGAGCTGCAATAATAAAGACTAATAAAAAAAAAAAAAATTAATAAATAATTAAAATGGATAAAATTTTTAAAAATAAATAAATATTTTTAAATAAACTATTATAATGTGAAAATTGTAAAATTTGATGAATTTGACAAATTGAAAATGAAAATGTGCAAGGGTGCGCTCGAAGGTTAGTATCGGATTGGTATTATAAGTATGTCAAAAATGCATTGGTTTGAATGTTTTTGTAGTTTTTGGTACTTGGTAGCTTTTCAAAATAAATTTCTTTGGGTGAATTATCTAACGTTATGTACCAAAATTAAAATGTCGGTCGCGTTAAAATCTGTTGAAAATAATCTGCTGGTTCGTACAAAAAGCAAAAATTCTGTTCTTCTGAAAGTTGCAAGCGCAAACCTTACTAACATGAAATTAGAAAGTGGCACTAAAGTGTTCTTGGATTTGAAAAATTATTCTAACAGAAATAAATTGGAAGCTTATTTAAAAAAACTGGAGGTTGCAATTGAAGAATTTTTATCAAACGAAATTGATTATGTTGTGACGAATCGAAAATTGGATTCCGCGACGGCTCCGCCAAAATTGCATCATAGGAACACTTCATTTTCTAGTCAAGCCTTTCCAGCAAATAGTATGTTTTGTGTTTTATTTAAAAATATTTTACATTTATTTAAAATTTTTGTTTTTTTAAATTTTTGATTTATTCTAAGTTTTCTATACACCGTGCACAATATGCACAAAATTTATTCAAAGCTTTATTTGGACTCTGCATGATATTATTCTAAAAATTCATTTAAAATTAATGGGATATATAGCACAAATTTGACAAATTGTAATTATTCTCTATAATTTATAGGGGATGAGTGTTTCTTGTCTCACTGTGTATGAAACAAATGTAAACAATAATAGTGCAGTCATAATTAATTCACCTATTCGCAGTAAAGTAGGGTGTAATTTGAATTGAAATGATTTCAAAAAATTTTGGTTTCTTTAGACTTTAGTTCATTATTCAGTTATTTTTTTATTTCATATCAATATTTATTAGGTTTTGCTAATTTTTTTTGTTTTTAATAAGCATGGTGCATCTTAAATTAATTTATGTTTTTTAATATAAAATATTGTCAGATTAATATTATTTAAATATTGTACATTTGATGTGTAAAGTGATACGTAAATGACTAAACACTAAAGTTAACCTTAAGGTCCACTGAGTTATAAGTGTTGGACTTTAGCTATTATAAAAATTGAGTGCGTGAATCAATTTGAAAAATTAAAAATTAAATTGAGAAAATATAATCTTTTTTAGAGCAAAATTGAAATTGATCATTCATTTAAAATATAAATTTAGTTATTCATGACTTTTTCGTTTAATATAATAACTTTTCAAAAGCAAAAGTTGACCTTAAATGGAAAAATCAACAGTGCTATTTAATTTTAATTTATATAAGTTTTTATTTAATTACAATTTAAATATTTGAAAACTTGATTATTAAATTTAACTTCATATTTCTTATAACCAGCTCCAAAAGTAATGATGATGTCTCGAGGCCAAACATTGCTTATGAGATCAAATTCGACAAATTCTTTGAACTCTCAAAGTTTTGTGGATCCCATTCACTTTGCAATGAAATTCAATATTCCAATTGTCGATATTTTATTATTAAAAAAAGTTTTGAAAAGCGCAATGGCAAAATTGAAATCATCTCAAAAGTTGAAATCTTCCAACAAACTTTGTAAAAAACTAGGTAACGAATTTATAAAGATTGAAGATGTTTCTCAAAGGTTTTCTCCAATTTTTAGATGCTTTCAAAATTTGCCAAAAATTGGTGAGAAAAAGTCAACTGAAACGAAAGTGGCAAATAAAAAGAAAGGTGTCGATGTAAAGTTAACATATTGTGAATGTTGTGAAGAAGTTGTTAACAGTTTGTCGGTGCATAACAATGACAAAAAACATGTAACATTTTCACAAAAATCAGAAAATTATTTATTGTTAGATCAAATGATTTCAGATCTTCCAAGTTTACACGATTTACCTCTCCTACACTTAAACAACCAACATTTAACAAATGCAGCAGCGGAAAGCAACAAGTATCACAATGATAATTATGGAGATGAATGTTATGACATAGAACAGAAAAAATCAAAAGCAGGTTTGCCATGCATTCAATCTAGAAGAAATAGCCACCGGATTATTGCTTTTGAAAATGTTGAATGTTCACTATCAGCCATGGATGAACTAACACACCCCAAAGATGCCCAACACAGCTTAGATGGTGTTGGTCTCGTCTCCTTGGGATGTCATGATAACAGTAATGCAGTCAATACAAATAAGGTTTTAATTGAAAATAATCTTATTGATAAAATTCAACAAGTTGACACTGACAGAGATTTAAATGATGTGACAAAAAGTTTTTTAGTAGATAAGTTAATTTCTTCAGATTTTTCTTGTCCAGAAGAAGTTGTTAAAGTCAAAATTCCAGGCTCTCCTTCAAGTCATGACGCTGAACCAAAAACTGATGAAACAGTTGTACTGGAAACACATCTAGTTGATGAAAAAAGCCTGGGTGATTGTTTGAAATTAGTGATTAATTTGAAAGAAGTGAATGTAACAGGACCAACTAGTATAACTACTCTCTCTGAAACATCATTAAATGAATCGAATGAATTGTTAACATGTGGTAACTCAGCTTGCTTCAGCCCTGTTGATACAAAAAGTACTAACGTAAAACTAGATGAAATAACAGAACCGAATGAATCATCTGCTGATAGAATCAGTAATGGGGCCATAATGAAATACACCAATAATCAAATTAACCATAACAAAATTAATTCAAATTCAGATAGTAATGAAATTTCAAAAAAATTTTTAAATAATGATATTGAGGGTTTAAATGATCTACACCAAAACGGTGAGGAACCTGTTAACCAATATTTCTCGAACAACCTTTTCCCACAGTCACCATATTGCCTTGCTGACACTGATCGACGAAATGAGATTGTACCAACCAATCACATTTTTTCAAGCGATTACAATTCATATTCTTATCCAAATTGTACTCCAACTCAACAAATGTTACTGTTTCAGAATGAACAGATCAAACCTTTCCAAGAAGAAATACTGTATGAGCATACACAACATCTGCAAGAAAAATATTTAAAACATCAACAGTTTCTTGAGCAAGTCAAACAGCAGATATTTACACCAACGATGAACTACTTGCCAAATATAATGAACTTGCCAGAAGCATTCAATGCTAGTTCTATGCCTTGTTATGATGCATATTCAAACTTGTTTTGGCCTCTACATTTTGTTTCGCCGAACATTGCTTGTAATCACAGTTTTGATGGTTATCCTCCTAGCCCCCAAAACAATGCACAGTTAGGTGACGTGGTAGGAAGTCTGTTAACCACTGATCGCAAATGTTTGACTGATGAAACTATCAGACCGCAGCAATTTGGGGGGAGAAGATGTGTTACAGGGAAACGGAGATGTGATAAAAATAAATCACTGGATAGTCAGTTATTTAATGTCAAAAAAAGTCTTCTCTTCAACAAAAGAAACAACAGAAATTTTCATGATAAAACTTTGAAAAATGAGGATCATGATGGCAGATGCTCTACAGCAAAATTAGAGGATGAATTTGAAAATCAATGTGATATAGAAATCAATACCACCTCCTCCAGTGGAAGAGTTTGTGGAAATGGAAGAGGGTTAAAATGCAAAACTACAGGACATAATAAAAACTGCAGCTCTACTGTTTCGCGTGAAAATGTTTTCATTGAAAGCTCAGAGGTCAGGGATAGGGGTGACGACAGTGGTACAGAGATATATGATGTCAGTTTATGGTGCATGTCCTACAGATCAGATCTGAAAGTCGTTTTTAAAAAAATTGGTTCTAGTTCACACTATGATACAGATGATTTAATCAAATAATTTATTTGAAAACGTAACGCCCGATGTAAATACAGTTTCTTATTGATGATTTTTTTTTACTGCAATATTGTTGACTAGAGCTAATGAGTATACTGTACATGTAAATGAATCTACTGAGTGACTGTTGCCATATACCTCAACAACTCAATGAAACATAAAAGAAAGAATTTGATCTTTCAAAAAACAGCTAAAAATATATAAAATATTTTCTAAAGAATTTAAATAAATTAAATAAAATAATTTTTAATTATTATATATTTGCAAAAAGTATATCGCAAAAAAGTAAAAAACGTTTCATTAGAAAAAGAAAAAAATAAATGTGGAAATTTTATTAAAAAGTGTTTTAATTATTGAATACGTACTGTTTCGTCAATAATGACGCATCAACTCGCGTGAAAACGTTTATAAGCATTTTAAAACGTTTAATTAGATTTAGACAGGTTTCAGATAGTCAATATTCGTCCGTTTCAAGTGTTCGATTACTTAGAGTACACAGACGACTAAAGTTCTGGTGGGATACCTCAGTATCAGTTTTCAATTCTAATCATTTCGTTAGTGAATGAGATTTCGTAAGGTGTGTGTACTCCTTTTTTTGTTATTGCTATTACTGAAATCAAAGTTTACCGTAAGTAAAACTTTTTTCTTTCAAAGACAAAATGCGGTTAGAATTAGTAATTTATTCTATTTAACTTGAACGGCTATCGAATTTTAATGTGGCCTAGTGGGGTGGGTGCGGGATACTGCATCAAGCACCGGGTGCCACTTGCAGGGTGTGCCAAAATGGCCTTTGAATTATCTCTTTTTGAAAATTTACATCGCCAAAAAACATAGTGTTTAAAAACTTATTGGTTTCAAACACTGTTTAGACGCCGAAAAATGCTCGGAGAACTGGCTAGCAATATTAGCTTTTCAGCGGGAGATGAGATTTCTAATGGTATGAAGACAAAAGCAGCAAAAAATAAGTACTACAATTCCAACTATGGCTTTTTGTTGGAAGTGGAAAATTCGTTGAAGATAGGTGAAGATAATAAAGGTCTCGAAAAGAGTGTACAAATTAGGGCAAGTTTTATGATACAGATTTCGACGGGGCAGAACTTTATTTATAAATCATGGGCTGTAAATGTTACTGCGCGACAGGAAAGAAATGGAACCTAAACTTGCCATCATTATCTCTTACGGAGAAGACGTTTTTTGTTGTGATTGTTAATAGGCGAAGAGTGTAATGTAATATATTACGATTTTACGAGTTAACAAATTATTTACATCTGTTAAACTTTATGTTATGATTTGACAATCTGACAATTTAAATTTTTTAAAATTTATTTCAAATTCAATATAAAAATGTTTGTGAATATATTGAAAAACAAATCTTTACAATGATCAAACAAACTAAAAAATTCTTCAGACTAAAAAATTAAAAAAAATCGAACAAGTAAAAAAATTACGCAATATTTATAAAAAAATATACTGTAAGGATGTTTTTTTTTAAAGTTTTTATTTCATTCTGCTCATCTCAGTATTCCAAATAATGAAATTTAAACAAATTTTTTCAATATCGTGTAGACTTTAATTCAAAGAGCTCTCAAGGCACTTGTTGAAGCAGACATTCGTCGATGAAGGTTGTGCGTTGGCATTCCAGAATCTTTTTTAGAAGAACGAGACCCAGAATTTGTTTTACCATAACGATTTCTGACACTCCCTTTCATGCGTTTCAACACACTAATTCTTAAACTGTCTGGTTTTGGCCCGTTAATATCCGGAGAAATATAACCAAAATTGTGTTCCTCCATTTCTGTTATTTTTGAAGTGGAGTCATCGTCTAAGTTCTTCTTTTTTAGTTCATGATCCTTAGCACTGTGTTCCGGCATTGATAAAATTGGAATGACGGCGTGAAATTGAGAATAATCTATTTTGTACTGTCCGTTTTCTTTTTGATATGTAAGCAAAGGAGCTAGTCGATGTCCCCAAAGAATTTCGCGAGGCAGAAACGAAGTTCGAACTTGTGTAGTCATGCCAGTAGATTCAACGATGCCTATATTTAAAATTATTTTAAAAAATTCAGACTACCAAATTTTAAGCGGCTGAAAAATGTTTTACTATTATGTCTTTAAACATTTCAACTTGATTAAATAAATTTATTCGTACCTTCTAAAATGACTATAATTTCGAAATGCTCTTCTTGAAGTTTTTCAAGAGACATTTCCCAAAATGGACTGGTCTTGTTAATTTTATGAATAATCGTAACTGGCCACACAAGAAACACAAAGTCATCATCATTGCATGTTTCTGGTTGAATGTCTAGAGGGTTTTGGCACAGTGGAATACATTCACCTTCTTTTGTATATCTGTCGTTTGTAATGATTCACATTAGCCATTTTGTACCAAATAATAAAAATACAAATCACTCAATTATTTTGATAAAAGTTTAGGTATATTTACACGGTGGCAGATCCAGGAGTAAATTAAGAGACATATTTTTCAACCAGCTATAAAAGAAAAACTGATGAAATGAATTTTTATAATAGTTTTAGTGCTCATTTAGTAAAAATTGATAGATATGGTCACAAAAGTTAGGCCAACTTTCTAATTCTAAAAAATTTTTTCAACTTTAAATTTGAAATTTTGTTTCGATGAAAGCTTATTTCATATAATTTAATTTTGCTCAAATGATTTAGGTTTGGAGATTTTTTAAATGTTCAAACATTAAAAAAAGTTTTTAAGGGAATTCAATGCTAAGAATATGTTTTCTTTTGTTTAAATTAAAATAATGATGAACCGATCTTGATAAAAAAAAAATTGTGGGATCATTAATCGAACAAAATTTACTTGTCTTTAACGATGAATGCTCTGATGGAAGTTCCGACAAAATGTGATTTCCTCATGTTACCGACTCTGAACAACAAGCAATATTCTCCATCTCTATTGCAAATTACGGCTTTGCGACTAAATAACAACGTGTGTGCTCTTCTTTTAGGTTGGGAAAGTTTAGCAAAGATGATACCTGCAGTGAGAGATTGTATGAAGACGCCAACGCAGCACTGCATCATAAGAATGAAAATCACATAAGGACAATTAGGTTCAGCTCCTCGAAATCCATATCCAATCGTCTGCTGAGTTTCGATAGAAAACAACAGAGCCGTGGTGAAATCGTAGACGTTGCCCAAACATGGCTTCCAATTTTCATTTCCATAATTGATATGATCCTCGTGAGATATGGTAACAATAAACCAGCAAACTGCAAAGAAAAGCCAAGATGCTAAGAAGCCAGAGACAAACATGAGGAAGTTGTAGCGCCATTTCATGTCAACCAGCGTTGTGAATATATCAACTAAGTACTTCCTTCGTCTCTCCATGATGTTTCCAGTAGTAACGTTACACGAACCGTCTTTAAAGACTAATCTTTGATTGTTCTTAGCAAGCAGTCTACCTGTACCATTAAAAAACAAATTTGTAAAATGTTCAGTATAAAGATTAGATACACGAACGGCAATGTATATATAGCCTAAAATGTTAAACATTTCTTCCCAGAAATTTGAAGTTTTAATTTTGCTCAACGAATTAAACATTATTAAAGGATAATTAAATTGCACTCGTATTTAGTAAAAAATAGTTATAACTACCCTTTTCTGCAATTTTTTGGGTTGAAATATCTCCAGCAAGAACAGTTAAAGCCGGAATGTACGGCTTTTCAATCAAGTGATTGGGCAAATTGACGGCGGCATTTGAGGCCGATTTTTGCACGCTACAACTTTGAAGAAGTGGTAAATTCTTGTGAATGGTTGGGGGAGTTTCTAAAATACCTGGGTATGTGTTGAGAGGATGACTTTCATTTTGAGTTTGAAGTTCGCATTCGTCAATATCTTTTGCTCCGAAACCAATGTCACTTGCTGCGTGGTAGTTGGCGAAATTGAATTCGTCGATGCAACTCGCGGAATCATCATTTAGAAATGGTTTTTTTTCATCCCCAGTTGGAAAAACGCTTTCCTTTTGTTATAGGAATTAGGAACAACAAATAAATCAAACAATTAAAAAAAATTTATAATAAAATAAAAAATAATATTATTAACTGTTTGGTGGCCTTTCAGTTCTTCTTCAAATCCATCTAAAATAATATTGTCGCTCAAGTTTTCAATTTTAGATTTAGTTTCCAAATGATTTCGATTGGCGTTATTTCTGTTGGAAGGTTCATCAATCGCAGAAATTCGCATGGACATTGTTGCCTGTTTGTAGGTCGTCGTCGTCGTAGATGTTGATGGGGTGGGCGAGGTTGCCGCTGATGGCACGTTGGAAGTAGTTTTTGAATTAGGGTTTGATGATCTTGAAGTCACATTGTAAGAATATTGGTCGAAACATTTTTTGATTTGAAATCGTTTCCTAATTTTTTTTGGTTAAAGTTGAACAATTTTGTAATTTTAAGCGATCAACAATAATAAAATCAAACGCAAGTTTACACATTTATATTTTTAATAAAATTACATATATTCTAGATATTTTAAATAAAACATTTAGTTGGGGTCACGGTTAAACGAAATGTGATTAATGAAAGTTCAAACTGAAAGCTGCTTCAGTCTTTTCAGTCTTTCAACAAACATCAAAAAACACAGGTTGTAATGGAAAAATGTCTAAAAAATGATTGGAACAAATCAAAAATATACACAAATTCAACAAATGCAGTCATTCAGATCGGCAGATTTTTTTTTTAAAAAACAATATGGGTTTTGCGTAGTATGTTGATTGATCGCAAGGCTAGGCCAAACCCAAAAACTAAAAATTCTAACATTACTCAAACACGCTTACAACTTTGGTTAAGCTACCAATTCTGATACAGCTACTACTGTCTGGTTCAATTTTGATGTGTTGCATCCTTTGGCCGTAAATTTGAAGTTTTGAAGTTGCAATATATTAGTAAATAGCTAAATTGCAAAAAGGAAACTTTAGCTGATCATTTTTTGTTGACGGAATGACACAGAATTGCATAATTTTAAAAGTAGATTTGACGCCGAACAAATAATAACAAATGCATGACATCAACAGTGGTCAGAATGTGAGGTAGGTACAAGGTGTTAATAAATAGTGTAAACAGACAGGCAAATATGAAAGTGATCATAGAGTTACATAATATAGTTGTTGCGGTGTTGTTTGAAATTAACTTTCTCCATTACATTCCGAATTCATTATTTTAAAAAGTCAAACTGCTCTCATACAAATACAATTGATCATTTGAATAAAAAAATTATTTGATCTCATTTCATGCTCGTCAAATCGCATATAGTCCTGTCAATGTTTTTTATTTATATCATTCTACGGATCCACAAAATGTTTCGGCTCTTGTTTTAATCAGATGCAAACGTTTTATTTAACTTTATTTTAAGCCTTCGCATACAGGTGTCTATATCTTGAAACCAATCCGAATTTTTTAAAATGTTTACTGATTAACAAACAAACTTTATTTAAACAATTTTCACTAACTAATTTAGAATAAAAAACTAGACTTTAGATAAGCCGCATCTACCACAATCGATGTTTCTAAAAATATGAAAGCTTATAACAACATCATCACTCAGTGCAGTTGCATATTGCACATGCGCGTGTAACTGGCGGTGAGCTATCCTAGCTGTAGGTTTATTCACTGTAATTGGACGCCATTGAAAATTGTGACATAACACTACATACGTCTATCGGTAAAGGACATTATAAGAATCTACGTACAAAAATTTGACTGCTTTTTGAAGTTCTGTCACATGGTATGCCATCATATTTTTATTTAAAATTTTTGGATAGAGCACCGTAAAATATACTACGCGACTAATAGAATCACTTTCTCAGAATCAAATTGAGTTTAAACATATTTCAGCATGAATTTTTCACTAAATGTTTAAAGCAAAAGGTTTAAAAATCGAAATGAAAATTTCAGGCGACACTTTTTCAAACAAATCTTAAGTGATATTAAAAATATAGATTCAAGTTACATTTAAAATTGTTTAAATGATAGATAAATAACTGCTCTCGAGTAGAAAACTACCCCGTGACAGGTCGCGGCATGGCTAAGCAAATAATAACAATATGATACTCGCTTCCTAGCTTGCTTGTTAAAATACATTTGTAATATGTTACACAACCTTCGTGCGACATGAAAGAATGTTCAAATCCTCCTTCTCTTAACTTTTTTATTTTTAAATATTTCGCCGCCCGCTCTTACTCCTATGTCGTAGATTTAGTTTTTTTGACAATTTGCATACTTTCATCTCTTAACGGATTGGGCTCTATTTAAAATTTGTTGCATCTTCAGGAACGCGGTGTTCCGGGCTGGTACACCAATACGATACCGCGTAAGCTTGTGCGTTACACAAAATTTTTTTTAATAAAGTTAAATTTTATTTTCATAATGTCGAAAATTTTTTAAATAGAATAATTAACAATTAATAAAAAAAATCAACCTTTTGTCAGATGGAATATCACTGGAGTTGAGCATCATGTTATATTTATGAAGGTTTCAATACATAAATATATAAAAACATATGCAATTGAAATAAGCAGTTAAAACTTCTTAGAATAATGAAATGTTCAAACAATTGTTTAAAAACTCCCAATAAAGGCCAAACTGAATCATTAACGATGTGAATGAATGCAAATCCTCTAAACTGATACACACAATACAACGACAACAACACTGCTATAAACCTCGTTGATACGCTGGCTGGATTGTCATTATGCGTTTATATTATTTTCGTATATCGAAGCTAAAGTGAAAACTTATGTCATTTAATAATATTTAAAATGCGACGAGAGTGCAACAACAACAATAATAATAATAATAAATAAAAAAATTATAGTAACGATGGAAAAATATAAATAATAAATAAATAAATAAATAAATAATAAATAAATAATAAATAAATAATAAATAAAAACATCACTGCACATGCACGTGAAATAAGTTCAACTTTTGCGAACTTTGGATCGCTGCTTACTAAAACTTCGCTGCATATAACAAGATTACATGTAGCAGCTTTCATCATTAGGATTGCCCTGCTATTGAACGATTTAAATTTTAACTTGATTCTGTGACGGATGAAATAACCTATACAACAGAAATGCTCTGATTTTGATAAATTTTTGATAAGGTATTGTTATATTAAGTATATATATATATATATTATAAATAAGCTGATAAACAAAAGCCTGTTCAAGTTCGTCTGCGCCATGAAACTGTGATACTCGCGTCATAGATTCCTATCTTGTCTGCTTGTTGATGTCTATTTGTTTAAAGTTTTGCGGGGTACAATCACTTTTTTCATATAAATAATAATTAATCTAAAAAAAATTGGTTTCATTCCCAATTACATACATACATAAGAAGACGATGACCATCGATTATCATTTTATATGAAAAGTCTTCTGAGATAAGTGTTTGTGAGCAGCAAAAAAACAAGTCCAGTCGAACTAATTTTTATCAAAAATTTACAAAAATCTTTCATTTCCATTGAAATTGGAATTGCTATTTCCTGAAGATAAGAATCATTTATAAGAAGCTACATAGAATGATCAGCTGCTGAGCGATCGCTGAAAACTCATTTGTAACAGACAGACAACTTTTTTATGAAGAAAATTAATGTGATTATATTGTTATGCTATTTTTTTGTTTGATGAATCACTTAATGAAAAATTTCTTGCGAGTTATTTTGTAATGTAATTGTAAACATATAAAACCCAAAATTTATCAGTCTGTATTAAAATTTATGCTGCAAACAATTATAATTTTTGTTACAATTTATTTTACGATAAAAATTGATTCTAAGACCAAGACCAAAAAAACACAGAGAATTAAAATGAAAAATATTCTTCAGAGGTACAAATTTTCGTCAATGAAGAATGATGCAAAGAAATTTTTAATTAAATGTTAAAAATTCATAACGGAATTCTCAGGAAAAATATAGGTTTTGGAAGAAGAGGGCACTATCCCTAAAAATTTTATTATAAGCAGAATAGAAATGGATTGCGACCTGTTTAGAATATTTTTTTGAAATGAATGCTTCAGTCCCATTCAATAAGCAACTGCGGACGGTTAAATGTTTCATACGG
Source organism: Helobdella robusta (assembly GCF_000326865.2). Lineage (NCBI taxonomy): Eukaryota > Metazoa > Annelida > Clitellata > Rhynchobdellida > Glossiphoniidae > Helobdella > Helobdella robusta. The sequence continues at coordinate 2,478,766 of NW_008705512.1, forward strand.
TCAATGGGACTTCACATGTTTGAAATGTGGACAAAAGAGATTCACGCCACAAATAGGCTAAAAAAGCATTCAAAACATGGACTCAATCTGAACATCAAAATTTTTGTAAAAGCCAACATTGGCAGACGGTTTCTGACAAGAATCCAGCTCCAGGCAGCAGTTTACACCGATGAACTTAAACTACTTAGTCGATCACATATTTGTTAGTGCAAAAGTTTAATCCGGGTTGTAATTATATTTTGAAAGTTATTGAGATTCTAAATGAACTGTTTGCAGGTGTATTATACATAAATCGAGCTTTTTCATAGAGTTGGTTGAAGCAGAAAGAACTAAAAAAGTGTTAAATTAAAATTTCAATCAATGATTTTTTATTCATAATAGTTAATATACTAACCTTTACTTCTGGAGTAGTTTTAGAAAAATTATGTGGAAACTTAAATCTTAATTTCTAAACTTTAAAATGGTTGAAAAAATTTCAAGTATTGATTTGGTGTTAGTTTTAGTTAGATTTGAGGAGAAGGTATCGATGGTGCAGTTTGTCAATTCATGTCCAAGAGTCACACCGTATATATATATATATATATATATATATATATATATATATATATATATCATACGCATATATGTAAAGTATGTGGCATGCATACTATGCAGATTAATAAATAGATAGTAGATATGTATATATTTGTGCGAGTATGATATCTATCTATATATCTATCTATATATCTATCTAAATATCTATACAACGGACAAGATGAAATGCAGCTAACTAAATCTTTCGTTTTTTTCTATTGGTGACGTACATTTCGGATTGCCATAAAAATATAATGCATCTAATTCAGGCATAATTCAACATAATCACCGTGCAGTACCAATCAATCATAGAGCGTTATTATTACATCTTGTTTTTGGAACGTTACATAGTTTCAACCGCACTGAAATTATGTATATAAGTATATATGTATTTGTGCACATACACGGACGCAAACAAGTGTATAAATAAATATATATTATCTCTCTCTCTCTTTCTCTCTTTCGGTGTGTGTGTGTGTAATACGTTGCCGATAAAAAGTGCCTTCAGTAGGAATGTTCTTAATGTCTCCGATTGATGAATATTAACAATTTTATTAATAAATCCATTATAAAATATAGAACAAAACGTTTCTAATTCTGATATATAAACTTTGTTTACATTCTTGTAGCAGCATTGCCAGAATTTGTTAAAAGATGACTCCACTTGTCTGTCCTTCGCGCGTCGAACGTAGGACTACCTCTCAATCCTTTGTTAAATAGTTTATAACGTGGACTTATTTGTGATGATGTCTCACTAATTTAAGCTACTGGCGGTGCCAATGAAACAAAATATGCTAAATATTCATTTGTTTTTGTTGTTTGTATTTTTTAAAAATTATGTATCACTTAATAAGCTTTCTTATTTTTCCAATAACATAAAATATTGATTCAAAATGATAAGTTTCATCATATTACCTCGTTCTAAGAATTGAAAGTTAAAATCGTTCAACAGACCATCATTTGCATATTCCTGATCATTCACCAAGCGATTAATGATCTGTGGCAATACCAACAATGTCGTAAACAGTTATGTATTACTCAAGTAAAAGTAAAAACGAAAGTAAAATGATTTGTTTTACTTGAGTAAAAGTGAAAGTTTAAGTAAATTGATTTTGAAAATTAAAAATAAAAGTAGAATGATTTCTATGCAAGTAAAACTGAAGTAAAATGATTTTTCTGTAAAAAAATTTAGTTAAACTTTTTCAAATATTTCAAATTTCTCAAATATAAAAATAATTCAAATATTTCATTGTTCCTTGTAGTTGTTTTGGGTATGTATACTTTCTAGTGGACCACTTGTTTCTCATACAATTATTAGCTTTAAAACTGACCAATAACCACGTGCTATCATAAAACCGACTGGATCAGAAGCCAAAAATTTTTCATCCTACCTCTCAATAACATAACAAATTAACTTACATTTAACAATATTTAAATTAATACCTCGATCTCTTTATAAACTTTTGTGACACACATGGAAACAAACCCATAATAAAACCCATAGGCTATGTTTTACAAACATGTACTGTGCATACATGCAAGCATCCCTCATTTTAACATATTTTGAAAAGTAAAGTTGACAACCATCGTCTTTGGTGTTATGGGTTAAATCAATAGTCATTAAAATATAATTAAGATAGTCACTCCAATCAGATGGTCCAAGCGATACAATCGTAATTCTTCTCGTTTCAAATCATTTTGCATATATAAAATAAGTTTATAGATTAATATACAATTACATACATGTTCAGTCACATATGAAGAAATGAATGTGTATGCGTGCATACATACCTATATAATACACAAGAACAAATTATAACCATAATAATAATGTATATGTAGATATATAATATTATATGTATATTCAAAGTTGCCACAGAAAACCGTTTAAAATCCAAAATCTGGTTCCATTTTGGCAGGAGCCGGATTTCAGTCGAATTTGGAAAAGTAGCTGAAATTCGCCGAAGCCCTAATTCAAATATAAAATTTTTGATATATTTTATTAGTCAGTTTTGAAACAACTTATTGTTTGACGTAAATCGCTAACATTACCCATTGAGATTGATCTGCAATGCTCATTTTCAATGTGCTGAACCGTTTTGGCGCCTGTTGTAAACTTAATAATGGAAAGTAAAAGTAAAGTAAAATGGAAGTAAAAGTAGAAGGAATTTCGCCAAAAGTAAGTAGAAGCAAAAGTGAAATGAATGAATTACAAAACTATAAGTTAGAGTAAAGTAAAATGATTTTGGCAAGTAAAGTATCACTGATCGAAAAAATTAGGTATTAATATGTAATGTGGATGTTCAGCTGTTTAGCATGTTTTCTTATATTGATTATATATCTCTCTCGTGCATATCATCATAGCCATATAACCTGATTTCAATTCTCCAGAGATAATGTCATCAGACGCATCATTAGAATTTATCTGAAGAACGTTTAATTATTATTATCATTTAAGAGCGTATAATTTTATTCGTAAAACGAATTTTCTAATTAATTAAGGTCAAGTGAGCACGACTCATTTATGTTCAACCGCTCGTTCTTTCGTTCGTTCTTTCGTTCGCTCTTTTTATTTGCATTTAATTAGATTTTAAATCAATAAACCTTAACATTCAGAACTGTTTGACTTGTAGTGACACGCCGAATCAGAATGTGATTAATAGTTATTTGTTCAGAGATTTTATCTTTACAACTTTAAATTAATATACAAGCTTTCTTACGGTTTAATCTAATCTTCCATTTTTTTTTTCTAAAATATTTATAAACCTATGAAAAAAATCTTACATAAAATTTTCATTTTTAGATTTACGTGAAAAATTAAAAAATTGAAATTCTTGAATGATAATTTTAAGCCCATACATACGTACAATGGCGGATCATACATTATTCACTCATGGGCAGACGTTCATTAACATTACTTGATCGTTATCTGGTCGCATCATTGTGCTACGTTACACATAGTAGTTGTATTTGCATGCAATCATCATACCAGATTTTTGTCATCAATCGAAATTTTTTTAAATTGTTCATATTGTGTAAGGAGAATAAATTTTTGTTTAGCAGACGAACTCATCGGCGATCATTAACATTTTAGAATGAATTGAAATATTTTTACAAGATGTACTTTACACTTAATTAAAGAAATAAAAAAAAATTTGTGCAACGTGCATTATTGAAGAAATTATCAGTACTTGAATAAAACATTTGTTTGGGTCTTGGTGCAAACACTGTCACCAATATTTATTCCACAGATCCTATCGAAACGCAGGTTGCAGCGTAACACAGGTTGCAACGTAACACAGGTTGCAACGTAACACAGGTTGCAACGTAGCTGACACGGATAACTTTTAAAATCTTGTTTTAGTGTTTGCATCGATTACACCGTTATAACGCGATAATACTATAGGTAATAACAATATTTTCAAAATTAAAAACGCCGACAACACCGCATTTAAGATCTTATCTAACTTTCAAAAAAATAGATGAAACGAAATTTAAAAAAATAGTGTTAGAACATTTCACAATGTTATCTTATAAAAGGTTTATTATATTTTTCCTAGGTTCAGATGAATCAACAACACGCACAAACATAGTATATGAATACATGCAAAACAACGCATCATGCACGAAGCGTGTGATGGGTGGGGATTTATACGCACTGCAAAACAGCACCAGATGACCTTAACCACTTGGCCACCAGACCGCACAGTCTAACATCTACGTACGCAATTGAAGAATAATTTGCGAAACAATCGCATGCCAATAATGAAATTTAATAGCGGGCCAACTTATTTATACGATACACACGATAATTTCATGCTCCAATGAAAATCACAGGATAATGAACCTTTTGTAGTCTGGGTGTCTTTGATGGGATTGCATGATGTGTTGTATGCTATTTTCGATTCTATCAAGTTTCTCGCGAAGAACATTGGCGTTCGTGGATGATTGCGGTATAAAGCGCGTAACGCTGACAACGTTGCACTGACAACAATTACTGCTAATGTTAGAAGACAAGTTTTCAGTTAAAATTAAATCAGAGTTAATCCAGCGTGTGATTTTTATGGAAAGGCTGAAACAATCTAAAGACACGTCTCCTTGTGGGGTTTAGATTAGAGCCCCAAGCGGATATCCGCGATGCGGTTTCAAAACGCAGTTACTGCACCGCAACCGTGGTTGCGGATAAAAAGTTCTCAAAATTCCGCGGATTTTGCGGCTTGCGGATTTTTCAGTGTGGATTTGAATAAAGAGAGTTAGTTCAATGTTATAAACGTCTATTCTATACACACACACATACACACACACACACACACAAACAAACACACACACACCTACAATTCTTTTTTTTATTTAAATCCAAATTAAAAATAAATTCATTAAGTTTAATACGTTTCATAATCATGGATATAAATTTAAATTGAAGCAACTCTTTTGCTATATAGGAATTTGTTCAGAATTTAAATATTGAATTGTACGGAAACATTCGAATACCATTTCACCGGTTGGTTGTTGATGGCAGAGCTGAAATTTTATTTAACAATTACGTTGATTTTGTCGGCGGATGAGATTGTGACAATTTAGGAGACAATAAAGACAATGTTGTATTTGAACGAAAGATTGAATGAATGAATGAATGAACGAACGGACGGACGAACGAACAAACGAACGGACGGTGAATGGATGGATAGTTCCCAATGCGGCCCTCCCAGCAAAAAGTTTGCCCACCTTGTTGCGGACATGAATTCTGCGGATGCGGGCAGTTGCGCTTTGGAAAAATCTTCTCTGCTTGGGACTCCAGTTTAGACCAAACGAAACCCGCCAAGCATTTGTACGTTTACGTTTGTAAGGACGTAAGTAAGTGATTAGGACAATTTTGTAGTTTTGGAAAAATTTTTCAGAGTTTTTGTTTTAGTAAAATTTTTAAATTTAAAGGGATTCAGTTCAAAAAAGTAGTCATTACTTGTTAAACTGCAAACAGTAAGCTTTTTATACCAACACTAATATTATATGATTATAAATTACTTAAATTTAAAGTTCAGTGCTAATGAAAAATTCTGCATTAACTGATTTCAACTGTTTATCAGTTGGTTTTGTTTCATCATAAGTTAAATTTCTTCTGACACAAACAACACAATTAATTCAAATAATTAACATTTTATAAGTGATCAAACGTGACAATATACTACACTGTGGCTCAGTGATATGCTTCTATGCTAAATTGATGGGATTTGAACTAAAGTCGTCCTCTACATATTTCATCTCGACAAAAGGACCACTTGTAAGAGTTAATTTACTTTAATTTATCATTTATATTTCGATAATTTTTAAAATTTTTATGAGTTAAAAATACATCAAAATATTGGTGAAAAAATATTCAAAATTGCTAACATTGTTAAGTACCGTTACATATGTTTTGCCAAGAAGCATTACATAATGAATAAAATATTTTGAAGGCAGCTAAGCAAATTAATTTAATTTCTAGTGCAATGTGAATATAACTGACACAAATAAATAAATAAACAATTAATTAATTAAAATACTTCATTAACAGCATTAACTTCATTAACTATGTAAACACTACACAAATTACAAACTTATTTAAAATTCAAATTGAATGAAAATTTAATGAGGAATTACTTAAGATTTAACAAATATTTAATGAATATTTAATAAAGATTTATAACCGTTTAACTTTTAATAACTTAACGAATGTTTTTTTTTATAGTCTGGAGACGAGACCTCCACCGATGACTATAGTCTCGCCAGTGACGTAGGAAGCATCATCTGATACGAGGAAGGCAACTGCACCTGAACATTCCTCTGGCCGGCCCAGTCTGATCATGTGACGGTGACGATGTCAACGTTGAAATAATAAATAATTTAAATAAAATAATATAAATAATAAAAAAATAATATAGATAAAAAGTAAATTAAATAAATTAACAATAATAATAATAGTTCAAATGCTAGATAATCTAGTGCTAGTATGATAGAAATTATATTAGCAATAATTTTAATTATATTAGTGTTTAAATGAAATTTGTGAAACAAATTAAATATAATAATAAAAAATAATGTAAATAAATTAACAATAAAACTCAAACTTTAGATAGTTTGGTGCTAACAATGTTTTTAAATCGATAAAGAATAAACAAGAATCGATAAAGAATCGAAGAGAATAATATTGAAATGAACTAATTATTAAATTAATTAAATAATTTTCAGGAGAGAATAAAATTTGAAATAGATAAATTAGTGATAAAAACTAATTAATCATCTTTTTTATTGGCTCGTTTAACTTTCACCGTTCATCCGTTCCATTAGCATATGCTCACCATCTAGACACACATACATCGTCATATCATCGTCAACAAAATCGTAAATCGTACCGTTTCATTGGAATTATGGCTTCTGTGCTCTTCTCAATATCTCTGGTCTCCCACATCTATTAAGTGTGTTTGTAATTATTTGCATTTGTTTTTCCATCAAAACTTTATTGTTAGCAATACTGAAGTTAGAAACAGAAAATAATCAAACAATCAACTGTTACATTAAAAAAGGAGTCAGTCCTCCAAAAAACCACTTTTAATTAACTTTTTATAAACCGACTGCATGTTGCGTATCAATGCACAAACTGGTTCTGGTATGGTGACAGGAGATTAATGTTAAGTAAAGGACAGTAGACAAGTTTGTTGTCGGGAGAGGCCAACATTTTGAAAATGTTTAAAAAAAACTTTGCATTTCGATCGTGGAGAGGGCCAAGATTTATGCAGTGTGGCCAAAATTATGCTGGCGCCTTTTTTTTTGCTTATCGCGTCAATTTTTGTCCATTATCTACTGACTTTTAGAAGCGCAATACTGCTCACAACGGGTTCCTAGTTTCGCCACTTCATATGAGTCAACGCTTGGAAGTGCTGCAATGGCTAAAATCCAACTGATTTACTGATCAACTGTTTAAAATGATTGGTTGACTTCAAATAAGATAAATAACGACATTCGCTTGTGCTTGAAGAAGATAAAACTATGGTAAAAAAAAAATTGATGCTCTTTTTACAGAATTTAATGTTACAAATTTTAAGTTTTTAAAATTTTTGACCAATTTTTAAAATTTCAACATACTGATAATGTGAACTTAAAACGTGAACAGATCAAAGTTCATAACTATGTCACTTTCATAAATCATCACTTGTTGGAATGTCGGTCGTTTATCGAGAAAGATAAAAAAAATTCAATTTTTTTTTTGTGAAATCTATTAGTGCCACATTTTGTGTATTAATAACATTCCTAATCATTTATATTGCCGTTCGTTTCGAGTATTTCAATGAAATATTAATAGAAATTTTTCGGATGTGCTGTTATTTTTGACTTACTGCCTGGGTGAATTTGGTTTTAATGACTCCCGGTGCGATGGCATTTATTCTGATGTTTCTCTTCGTCAGTTCAGGGACGAAAGCCTTCACCATTCCAAATAAGGCTGTCTTGCTTATGGAGTAGGCTCCTATCACCTGGGAACATGGTAACGCGGTTTAACATTTTTTAAACAAATACAAAATTGTTTTTTGAGTTATGCATTAAAATAAATAGAATAATGATTTTGATGAAAATTTATTCATCTAATAAATTATATAAGAGTTATTGAACAATTTTTTGTTTTCAAATATTTTTATTTCATCGTACCTCTCAAAACAAAACCTTGAGGCTTGCATTTTTTTATATATTTATCTGCTTCAGTGATGGCCTAGTGGTTAAGGTCGCCTGGTGCTGTTTCGCAGTAACCGGGTTCGAATATGAAAATAAATCCCCGCTTATCGCATGCTTCGTGTGTGATGCGTCGTTTAGCACGTATATCATATGCGACTGTTTTTAGTGTGTTGCTGAATCCTCTGAACTTTGGAAGATTTTAATTGAGGTGGTAAATATATGCGCCTAGTAAATAGACTTTTGAGATTTTAACTATTTCTAGATACTAAATCGAAAGTCGTCAGACGTTATAAGTTTTAAAATTCTTTAACTATTAATTAAAATAGTTAAAAGAATAGAAACTGAAAAAAAATTAAAATATCGAGTCTATGACAAATTTGAAAAAATAAGCAAGCTGAACCTCGAATGGAGTGAAGCCAGCGATGGAACTGACAATAACAATGGAGCCGCCCCTTAAATTGTTTTATAAAATTATAATAATAATTATTATTGTTATTATTATTTTTGTTGTTGTTATTGTTATACTTCATTGTTATTATTACGCTCATGCTATTGAACTTGAGTCCATTAAATATTCAAACATTCAATGAAATGATGATTATTTCGTTATTTTTTTTTTATTTTATGCAACAATGAAATAAATAAAAAAGTTTAACATCATTTCATTTCAAATATTCATTTTTTTTTGTTTACAAATAAATTGAGTTTATACAATAATCAGTTTTTTATAGGCACCTGGAAATAAGTTTAAACTTTCGTGGGTATATTTTTTGTCTTTGTCATTTAGAAATCTCCTACCAATATTTTTGCTTAAATTTTTCTATTAATCAATCATACGCCAAGCAAATAGGTTATAGAAAAATTAAAATGTTTTCACTGAATTGTTTTTTTATATTTACTTTCTTTTTTCTAAATATGGCAGTGCCTCCTTGCAGAGCAGAAATGTATCCTTCACGTTTATTTCAAATATCTGCCATTTTGTTTCATTTTCATTAGTTTAGCATCAACGTTGAGACAAAATATTTTCATATCTTTCTAATATAATAAATAACTTGAATTGCAATTTTTTTTAAAAATGTAAATTTTATTTTTAAATATAATAGAATCACTTACTTTGTCCCAAGTCTCTTCTTCAGTCTGTGGTATTTAAAAAAAATATTCAAACAAAATTTGTAAATTTTTTAACAAGATTAATAGAACTATTAATTAATATTCTCTTAAGTTTTAACTGCTAACTTTTGTTTTCTGTTTTAAATCTCTATCACAGTAGGTAGATTGATCTGGCGGCGAGAAACTTCTTGTATGCAGTTCTCTGTTTAACTACACTTGTCACCAGATCGTACTCACTTTAGTATACCTTACTTTACGTACATATATTTAATTATTCACTCAAGCATGAAATCTAAGCCTACGACAATTGTTACTGATTTAGTTTTAATTTATGTGCTCTGGAAAGCTCAAAACCGAAATAATAACCTCTGTCGCTCTTATTATAACTCCCAATTTTTTTGCTACTTTCTGCTCAAATTTCTGAATTTAGTGGTTTGTTTTCAGAATGTTTATATTAAATGCCGATTTTTCATGTTTAACTATAAATAAATACATAAGAATGATTAAAAAAGATAGATAAACGCAGAACGTACACATTTATACTCACAGAGAAATTTATATCACATCAATTATAACATAACTTTACCATTAATAATTTAGTTTACAGAAATCTGGTAACATGAAATTACCGAGGAAAAATTATTGTGCCGCGCCATGTCATTCAAATTTAACCACATCGCATGCAATCGTCTGTTTATAATTTGTAGGTACTTAACTACTTACATCGAAGACACTCCCAAAGCTTGGGTTGATGGCAGCGTTTGAAACCAAAATATCTAAACCACCGTAGAGATCAGTTGCCTATTGTGGTTCAATAAAATAAATAATTAAGAAATTATATGAAGAAGCCTAGACTAAGCATGTTGTTGTATGATATTTGATTATAGCGATTTGAAATTATGATTTACATAATACTCACTAGCAGTTTTTATAAATAACGACGCTAGTGATATAATATTATATCAGATATATTAACTACCATCATGTTATGAAGCTATATTGTATATTAATTAACCAGTTTGAACAACTTTTCCCTGTCTTCTTCAAGGCCAACGTGGCAAACAGTCCCATGAACTTCCAATCCCTGCTCCCTCAACTTCTCAACCGCCTTGTCTACCAGATGTTTCTTCCGACTGCTGATGACGACCTTGGCTCCTTCGTGCGCCAACCTCTCAGCAATGCAATATCCGATCCTGCGCGTTGGTATGGTTTAGGCTATAATTTTAAAACTGATTCATTTTGTCAAAAAGAATAGAATTTTGTATAATTGGGGACCTAACTAATCAATAATACAAATAGGTTTTACAAATTTAATCTTTATTAATAAATTCATTGAAACAAAAAATATGTTTTATATATGTGAAGTATATTTCTGTATCATCCGAAAAGAATTGGTTTCCTGATGATTGGAATTAAATAGATTTTCCTATTTGCGAAATATAATACTAGTTCTCTAGACAATTATATAAAGGCTGTAAAAGTCGAGTTTGTAAAACTAGAGCTTTTCACTAGAGCTTTAGAATTTTTCTTCATGGAACATATATTGAATAGAAAACATTAGGGCTACCAGAAAAAAATTAAGCATTGAATTGAAACCATATATGAAACCACTCAGTGAATAGCATCTGAAAGCTGTAGTCTTGCTCTCCATCCACCTGGACTTGAGTGTTCAGCTTTGCATTCTTTGAGCAAAATATTATATCACTTAGATTTATAAGTGTATTCCACTTGTTTTACAGTTAATAAATAGTTTAGCTTAGGAAAATAAACATGCATGTGTCATTCTGGGTAGGTATAATAATTTAGAGCAGTAGCTGTTCTACAGGACTAATGAAGAGGTGTTGTCATTTGAATAGAATATTCTAAATTTTATTTTATTATATCTGTTGACTATTTTTGTCTTACAACACAATTTGAGTATGTTTTCTTAGTTTTGTAATCTAATTGCAGTGATTAAAATTGAAACAACAGTTTGAATAAATTTTAATTTTGAAACAAATAACTTTAAAATAAGAAATGACGACATTTAGTTTCATAGGCGAGATGATATTGAACCAAACAGCGTTGAGCAAAATGATTCTTTGAAGAAATATACATTAGATAAAAAAAATTAGAAATGAACATCAGTGCGAAAGTCAATATCGAACAAAATAATTGAATTCAAGTTAGTTTAAATAACACGAGGTTGTTATCTGACAGAAAACAATTTGAAAAATAACATTAAAAATTCAGCAGGATGGTTGAGCACTGTTTAATATTTTCGCTTTGCTTTTTATTGTACAGTGAAAAAATGCCTAGTGCCAAATTTGTTACAAAGTAAAAAGTTTAAAATTTGTGCAAATGTTTCTTTGCTTTAAGTACAGTAGACATTAATGTACATTAAATCCATTACTGTTGTTGATATGTTCACGGAGATTTATATTTTTATGCAATTGTTCATGGCACTGTAACTGATTGCAAAAAGTCATGTATAAATTAAGTAATAATTGTAAAGAATAATAAACAATGAAGGATTAAGCTGACTGACCCGAGTGACGATGCAGTAACTATCGCTACCTTCCCGTCCAAACGCTTGCACTTATATTTGCCCAAATTCGACATCGTCAATTTATAAAATGTTCAATATAAAAATATCGTTTGTATCACAACTTTTAATAAAAAATGCAACCTTTATATGGCAACCTATAAAGGTTTCTAATAAAACTCATTTCATTTAAATAAACTTATTTAGCATTCCAGTGAAACAAATCAACTTGAACTTTGAGATCATAAAAGATAATGCTGTCGAAGATTAGATGCGAACGTTCAGCAAACAAGTCAGATAAACGTTTTAAACTTAAGCACTACTTTCATGTGAGCCAAATATTATTAATGAACGTGTGCATTTGTTTTGACAGAATGTTTCAACCGGTAGATTTAACTTTAATGCAAATGAGAATAATGTGAAAAGTAATTAACAAAACCAATAATATCAAGTGCTATTAAAAAATATATAAACCCAGTTAGTCATTGAAAATATAAGCAGATAATTTTGAAAACCGACTCATAATGTTCAGAGACCATCCCTTAGATTAAAAACTGATCCCTTTGTTATCAATTCACCAAAGCCACCTTGATGGGAAAATGCGTAACCGGATCGTGGCCTGGATGACCTCGAGGAAGGTCGGGCTGACATTTTCTCGATGAAGGGTTCTTTCGACGCTGATGACGACCTCGTCGTGGATGAGCACAGACTTGTTTGTGAATCTGATAGGCCAACATCTAACGCCGGTTTAACTTTACTTCTGTTTTTTCTACAAGCGATTCTTAATCTCTCAGCTAAGGTAGGATGAACAACCGCGCAGTAACCCTTGTACAAAAATGGTGGTATCAGTAATATGGCGCAGGATAGCATCATAGAGAGCCAATATTGCGGACTTGATGCCAATTTTGTGAAAGTTCCAGCATAACTGTATTTGAACACAGGAAGGTAGAAAATAAAATTGAAGAGAAAGTAAAATACCAAACTTCCCCAAATGAACAAATGGTTGATAAGCGTCCAATGTTTCGTTTCCAATGCGCACTGTTGAAATCATAATATCATATAATGTACTAGTGTAATACTATAATAATATTTTATGTACATGGTTGAAACATCAATTACAAAAGCTAGAAATTGTATTTCACGGTCTAAATTGTATTTTTAGTGATTAACAATCCGACTTCAAAACTGTTTAAAACAGTTAATTAGTCAGTTAGGCATTGAAAGTTACTGGAAATAAAATATTGAATAGAATATAAAACAAAACATTTGCATGAATATTAATTCTGTAAAAAACATATTTTTTTGACAGACTGATCAATCAAATCTCTCCAGAATAAAATTGCTGGCACATGATACTTTAAAATTAAATTTTAATGAAGTTTAACATGTTTACAAGTTATCTGACCTTAAAGGTGACAACGACAACGACAGTGGAGGACATCGTGAAGCCCATACCATTTGCGTCCGACAGTTCCGTGCCTCCGTCACCAGAGATTAAATGCATCATCGTCAGCATAGTTACGTAATATATTACGAATGAAGTTACAAGACCTTCCAAGGTGCTTTTTGCGAACGACTTCTTGCTGAAGTACAAATTTTTCTGACCCGGTTCATACAATTTAGGGTAGTTCTGATAAATTTCATCATCGCTGTCCTATTACATAATTTCATCAAAATTTTAATTATATATCGTGATGCAAATTTTTGCATTTAACCTTTTCAAATACGCCAACTGCCAGAATCGGCAATGATGTATAGAATAAGTTGTAGAAACTCACAAAAAAGGGGTCGTAAATTGTCTGAAAGATTTTCATTAGCGTTAATTATATCATTATAAAAAAATCAAAAATATAAATGTCCAAATTTACTTGAGCTGAATATCCTGAGTAAAAGACATACCAAAACTGGCAGAGAGTAAATGCAAAATTTTTGTAGAAAAAGAATCTGAAAGTTAAACATTTTCCAATTCATAGCAATTCAAAATATTTTGAAATAGCAAATTGGATGGAACGAGTATATAAGGTTGTAATTAAACGTAATACGAACTTTAAAAATTTGGTCATCCTTATGTAGGACCACCTACCATGAACTAGCAACAACCTTTCCAGGTATCGGAATTGTCCGAACGAGTAGTCACTCGAAAGTGCGGCCTGCATTCCTTCCTGACCACTTATCCCGACTCCGATGTGAGCGCCTATAACAAGTTGTTACATTTCAATTTCTGCGTTTGCCAACTAATTTTCTTATATAAATATTCCAATTCTGTTGAAAAATTTTTTATAGAAGGCAAACAAATTTTTAAAATAATGATCTTAATTAATAACTGAAATTAATCCTAAATTTTTAATTCTTAAGTTAAATTACGCTGAAAAGTGAAAAAGAAACTGTTTCAGCTTTAGCTGATTTCAATTTATGACAAAAATTTCATTTCAAGACTTGTAATTAAACTTTTAATGTTTGAGTTTTGGTTACTCAGATTCATTATAAAATATCTAGATCGACAATTAAACAAAGGATGATGTTTAGAACAAAGCATACTTTTTATCATGCTGACGTCATTAGCACCATCGCCAATGGCCAAGGTTACAGCTTTCCTGTGAACTTTCACCAAATTGACCACTTGCGACTTTTGCAGCGGTGTCACTCTACAGCAGATGACCGACGAACAACTGCATCCTATCTTCAAAAACTTCTCCTCGAGGTCAGTTGACAGAAGATGCGTCTGGTCAATTGTTGCAAAAAGTATTGTTAAAATTGATAAATAAAAATTATTCAATCCAGTTAATTTAAATAATTTAATTAAATAAAAACAAGTATGTTATATATTTTACATCTTTTAGCAAACATTCAAAAACATTATAATAAAATTTATAAAAATAACACTAAAAAAAGATTATTATTACAATACATCTTTACCAATCATCTTGCAAATGTGCTTACTAACCAAGCTGCTGCCAGTAACAACCAGCGCAAAATCAGGAAAGCCTTCAGGAGAAGCAAGAGGACTGGATAAAACCTCAGAGGGCGACAGTGCATTTGAAACGACAAACCCATCTTTGTCTGCTTGATCGTTTTCTTCATCCAAATTTTCAAAATCGTAAACAACGGATTTTAGACTGTCGGATCGGTTGTCGCCAATAATAATTGGCCTGGATTCATGAATGTTAGGTGCGTTTGAATTTTTGACTTTGTTTTTCTCTTTACCGTTATTAGTTTTCAGGACATTTTCTTTACTTGACGTAAATCTTGTGATCCATTTTTCAAGAAAAGATTTTCCAGAAAATTGTGGATAATATTCGTTGGTAAGTTTCGAAGAGATTTCTTCATTCGTTGAGTAACTTTTGAAGGTTTGTTCGACAATTTCTATCTGATTTTTCACTTCGTTCTGTGTATCACCGTCGATTATGAACAGTTCTTTAGTCATTTCCTCTGACAACAATTTGCAACTGTAACTTATATTGATGGCTGTTTCTGAGTTTTGTAAAAAAATTATTTTCTAATCGGTGTTGAAAAAGTTTAAAAAGCATAATTTAAATTAATGGGCCAAGTGTTGCTTTAATATTTTTGCAGAGAAAATCATTCCAAGTTACGATGTTAATATTTGCAGTGAAGAAATTAAATGGTGAACATGAAAGGTGATCAGTTTGAGATATGTTCGTCACATTTTTTCATTCCACCAAATATATTTTTAAAATTTTGCTTCATTAGCATATCGAATCGAAACATTGTTATTTAAGTTTCGACCGTATCGTATCCAAAAGATATTTTCAAATATTTAATGGACAAATTCTATACTGTTAATAACCTTGTTTATCTCCGGTCAGAACCCAGATTTTGATTCCGGCCAACCTCAAAGTAGCGATGGCTTGCGGGACTCCATCCTGCAGTTTGTCCTCGATTGCCGTCGCTCCCAGCAACGTCAAATTGCATTCCACTTTCTCGCAGGCCTCGCTGACGTATTTATCTCGATTCAAAATTGTCGTGCTAATAACGAATAGTTATAATTTAGCCTCAACAATTTTGTCTTTAGTTAAATTTGTATAGTTGATAATTTGTTTTAAATTTATATTTTTTTCATTTAACAAGTAAGGAAGAAATATTTTCAAACTTCGCCTTGTGATATTCTTCGTGCCACACTCGATATTCATTGGCTGTTATGTTCTTAACCGCCAGACAAAGAGTTCTCAACCCCTCTGACGCGTAATCCTGCATGTAACCAACATAATGTATAAACTTAAATCCCCTACTTTGCTTTTTCATAATTGAAGTGGTTTGGCGTACGTGATGTTAAACATTTAATTACGATTTTTATAATATTTCACAAAATAATAATCTGCTTAAAAATGAATCTAAATAAAATCAACACTTAAAAAATTATTTAAAAAAAACGCAGTGAACCTGTATGCTTAACAAATAATAAATTAAGTTTAAAAATTTCTTGTCATCTAGCAACCAACATTGAGATGTGTTTCAGTTATCTTCATCATGTTGTTCGAGGAGACGTCCAACCTTTCTAGCACTTTGCTGTCGGCGCCCTTGCAATATAATGTTATTTGGTTGTTCCTCTTCAATATTACCTGATGGACGGCAAACATGTTCATTTACTATAGAAAATGTCTTCAAATGTATGTATGTATGTATGTATGTATGTATGTATGTATGTATGTATGTATGTATGTATGTATGTATGTATGTATGTATGTATGTATGTATGTATGTATGTATGTATGTATGTATGTATGTATGTATGTATGTATGTATGTATGTATGTATGTATGTATGTATGTATGTATGTATGTATGTATGTATGTATGTATGTATGTATGTATGTATGTATGTATGTATGTATGTATGTATGTATGTATGTATGTATGTATGTATGTATGTATGTATGTATGTATGTATGTGTGTGTGTGTGTATGTATGTATGTATGTATGTATGTATGTATGTATGTATGTATGTATGTATGTTAAAACCAAAACATGATGAGTGACACTGAACCGTCAAACATCAAGTAACAAATGGATTAACACTTTGATTTGTCGTTAATTGCACATGTCGGCATTCAGTTGGATATTTTCAAGCACACAGACACGCAGGAACCGCTGCAACAAGCACGAAATGTGGTTAGTTGCGAAAAACAGTTCCCTGCTGTCGCCTGATCTGACGCTGATCATTTTGCATATTTCTTTAAGAAATTTAAGGGTGTTGGGGTCCATCGGGCCAAGAACCTCGATGCATATTGGCAAGAATTCCATCGAGGGGAGGGCGTTCCCATATTTTTTCATTTTCTCCTCCGCTGCCCTGGCCGCGGCCAAACCGCATTCTTTACTTGTCAGGTTTACGTATCGTTCGGCGAGGGTGCCAGGGACCGTAACATCCCACGCCAAAGCGTGCATCCGTCCGGGCGCCTACCATCATGCGCAGAAATGCCGGATGGTTCCTTGAGAACCGGGATTGAAGCATTGGAGAAGAGCCGACAAATGTAATCGTTTAGCGCTGAGTGACGTAGTTGACGGCCCCCACCCAGGCGACAAACCAAACCGTGGTGCCCAAACTCGTCCGCCCCAGCGCCACATCGGCACGTGTATTTATTCTGAATGACCAGGCCAAGTCTGAAGCCAATGGCAAATCTCACAGACTCGTCGTCAAGCCTGGTGCCCACAGAGGTGTTAGGCCACGATCTCAACCACCCACAGCTGGCAACGCTGGACATGGCCAACAAACGAGCGGTGGAAAAGTCGTCGCCGCATGAAGACAACAAATTTTGAAAGATCTTTTTATATTCTTCGTTCAAAATTTGGACGTGCGTACGGTCCCCCGGGGCGGACACTGGGGGAAGAATATCGCGGCAACGAAAAAACCAGTGGAGCAGGGAAGACTGCAGGTCGAGAGTGGCAGCGGCAGAAGAATTATAAACAACGGGAGCCAGCTGAACCACGCTAAGCAACCCCAGCCCACCAAATCGCACCGGCAGCTGAGCCTGGGACCAACCACTGTCAGTCACTTGAACATTGCAAATCGACGACATATGTATGTACGTATGTATGCATGTATGTATGTATGCATGTGTGTGTGTGTGTGTGTGTGTGTGTGTGTGTGTGTGTGTGTGTGTGTGTGTGTGTGTGTGTAATTCATTAACTAACCGACATGCGCTTTCTATCATTGTCAAAATCTAGAATGCACAAGAGTTCGTGCGTTTCAACTTCGCCAAACACTTCAATCGTGATGGTTGTTTGCGTTCGTGTCTGCAACGTAAAAAAGTAAAAAAAGAGAGAATTTAACATCAAGTTTTTGGCAGAGGCAAAGTAGTTCGTTATAAAACAAAATTTTGACAATAGTCGGAAACTTCCTCCATAATTTCGAGATAAACTAACAGACGAAATAACCTAAATGAAGTTTTTCTCATTTGTTTTACAAATTTATCATTTGCTATTAACACAATTTTGGGCTAACAAATATGAATTTTCAATACCTTCAACATGAAAAAAGAGTAAAATTATTTTATAATTATAAATTAATGCTTAAATATGGTGAACAAAGTTTTTTTCACCAAGAACTTAATGCCAAGTTGTCGGGCAGCTTCTACCAATGCTGACTCATCAGGTGATTGTGCCTGGTAAGTTAGCTTATCTGAAAATTAAAAAATTAAAAACATTTTATAACTGAATTAAATATGAAAAAATATTATATGCTTATTGGAAATGTTAAAATTAATTTTTTCCCTCAAACAGAATGTTTTGGGCAAAAAACTTCTTAAAATGATTACCAAAAACTCATGTTACCAATAAGCAAAAGAGAAGAAACAAAAACAAGACAAGGCATGCCCAGAATGAATACCACACGAGACTACCTACCTACCTACCTCCGTCAACAGTGGAGAGCACAGTGTGACAAACTGCAATGACGCGGAAAAATTCAATCATGGATTTTTTTTCGTTTTTCAGAAAAGTTTTGTCATTGCCATAGGGAATGATAGGGTTGCTGGCCTCGCGTTTGTCGTTGGTTTCCTGTTTTGGCTTTTGTCATGTTATAAAATATCATATTATCTCTTAGGTATTGAAAGGTTGTTTCTTTTATTGGTGAACCACGAATAAATGTTTGCAAAATTTAAATAATAATTGAAGAAATATACATACCCCGTACAAACTCAATAAATCTTCAATGCTGTGTTTTATCCCGAGAACTGAACACTGCTTGAACGTCATTATATTCTTTCGGAATTAAAATTATTAATTATAAATAACAAACAAAAAAATGGTTCATATTCAAAACTAATGCTTTAATTATGAATAAAAGTTTTGGATGAAAACTATTAATATCAGTAAAATGAACAGCCGCTTTATCAACGTTAATTAACTTTTTCAACTGCAATTAATAACACTGGGCAACAAAAAAAATATTTTTTTTTGTATCCTTAACTTTTTTAGTCAAATTATACTAATTTTGGGGTAAGAAAAACGAAAATGCAAACAAAAATTTTTTATTAGCTCTAGTTTCTGAGATATACAACAACAAAATTTTTGGTTTTGCTTATTCACAACATAGCAATATGACATATAATTTACTTATTTTAATAATATTTAAAGTGCATTTAGTTTTTTCAATAAAGATTACATTCTAACAGTTTTAAACAATGAAAAATAATAAATATAAAGAATATTATGGAATATTTTCGCGCGATTGTGCCATTTTTGCTTTCCGCCTGTATGCGAGCTCTGGAGCATCCCTACATATAAACCAACATTAATCTGCAAGCATAGCTTCATTCCAACGACCCTCATATCTTTTTTCCATTACAGAAATATCTTGGTGGGACCTTTCTCTATGTTCATCACTAACAGCTCCACAAAGTGGAAAGAAGTCTAAATGTGAGTTGAGGAAGTGAATCTTCAAGGACATGTTACGTCTTAGTTGATGGCATTTTTGCAGAAGTACTGTTAACAATTGGATGTAGTTATCATCTCTTCTGTGGCCTAAAAATCCACAAATCTTTCCCTTGAGAGATTCCCAAGTTTCTTTTTCTTGCCCCTTCAAAACTTCATCAAATGCAGGATCTTTCACAAGTTCATGTATCTATGGTCCAACAAAAATACCCTCTTTTACTTTTGCATCACTTAGTTTTGGAAATTTGTTTCTTAAATACTTAAAAGCCTGTCCATATTTGTCCTTTTGACAAAATTTTTCATTAAACCCAGCTGAATGTGTATGGATGGAAGAAGTACATCTTTCAGCAACAAAATTTTTTTCACCTTTGTTGAGATTTCTTGCAGGCCAGTCCTTTTGTGTGTAATATGTAATTTTGTCTCTATGTCCCACATACACAAGAATCAGCAGTATTTAGTATAGCCTAATTGCATTTCTAAAAGTGTGGCAATACTTTTAGGAATACTTTTAGGTCACCACAAATTTTCCATTTGTGTTCGTTGTAATTGAGTTAAGAAGAGTTTTCATATTTAGGTAAATTTCTTTCATGTGAGCTGCATGGCCAATAGGAACTGATAGAAAATGATTTCCATTGTGCAGTAATACAGCTTTCAAGCTTAGCTTTGATGAATCTATGAATAATCTCTATTCACTTGGATCATAATTCAAATTGAGACAATACATTAATCCATAGACATCAACGCAAACAGCAAGGTTATTTTTCTTCTCAAAAAAACGAAGAAGATTTTGTTGCCGTTTTCTGAAATAGGAAACTTTAACATCAGATTGGAGAAGATTCCACTGTTTTAATCTAGACCCTAAAAGTTCTGCCATTTCCAGTGACAAGTCAAGATCTCGAACGAGGTCACTTAATTCTGCTTAACTCCATCTGTGTGGTGCATCATCTGTTGACACAAAATCAGAATCATTTGATGTGGAAGGCTGGCTTTCTTTTCCTTCTTCTATTTCATTTGTGCCTCCATAAATAAAGCATTATAGATAGCCAAGAGGCAAAATAAAAAAAGATAAAAAAATTTTTCCAAAAAATAAAAATTTATACTCTTGAGGATAGAGTTTTGCTTTTATCTTTTGAACTAGAGCTAATATGTAATTTTTAATGTCATTTTCGGATTCAGACGGTGAAAATACATAAGAAACAACTAATTTTGGTTCAGATACAAAAACACTGTTGGGCAGTGTAATTTTTTGTGACAAATTAAGATTTTGATTGATAATTAATTTTTATATATCCATGAGCATTTTCATGAAAACCTGAGTTAATGTTCCAGTTTTATCTGAAAATATGTATTCGATTTGCCCTAATTCCTCGTTTAGAGCTGTGGTCCTCGCTTTGGCCGCCTTGTTAGATTGCTTGTGATACATTCCGATGTCCCAATTTATAAACAGACTTTGAGTAAACCTTATTATCTCTACGCTATATATTGAAAATGATTGAATGTATCATTTTAAAGACATGATTAGAAAATTTTAAATGATTTTTTTTATTAAATTCATCAATGAATGCGTAGCTACAATTTCTTAGCCCTGAAAGAAATCCTTTCCTGATTTTTATTTACAATTCAAACCTGCCATGACTCTCTCACAATAATGTTTTATTAGAAGTATTCACATATGTTCATTCATTAATTCATTAAAGCACTAGTTTGCGACGCTATTTTAAAATTTCGTTAACCCACCTTGCCGCATAAGTTGACACTTACCTGTCCTACTTGCTATAAAGAGTTGATGTGAATTACCATAAGTTGATAAAGCCTTTAAAACCTTTTTATATTTCAGTCTAATTTGCACTAAAAAATAAATAAAATTAGCTACTATTTTTTGTCACCTAACGTATAAAGAGATTGGAACCAAAGTGTTCATGATGATGATGTAGGAGAGGAAGACGAGAAGTGATGTCACAACGACTCCTGCCAGTTTCTCATTGTGGTCAGAGCGCAGGACGGCTGTTCAGTGGAGTTGAACGCGAGTGATGCATCGATGAGGTATTTAAAAAATACAAGCAACATCTAACTTAATAGTTTTTTTTAAACAGCAAAATGTTTACGATGCTATAATTAAAAATTTTGACGATATCATAACCTATTGGTTGAATAAAATCGTTAACAATGTATATAATAATCTTCCAGGTACTTAACCTAATCACGTTCATCTTGAAATATAAGTGACGATTATTAAAGTGAAGCAGTAACAAAATCAGGACATTTCCACAAATGTTATAATGGAAACTAACAGGCTGGGACGTATTGGGGCCAAGGTAGGTACACTTGGTAGTAGAATCCGACGTTGAATTCCCACACGGCACAGCCGATACAGCAGATGAAACAGATGAACAGCAGGAAGAAAAATATCTGTAGGAGAAGACGTGTCTGTCGTTAAATAACATGTTGCAGTTGCGGGTATGCAGATACGTATGCAACGTAAATTGTCTGTAATAAGACTGCTCTGGAATTTTAGTGTTTTTGACAGCTGGTCTTTAAGTTGCTGGCGGTGTTTGAAGATAACAACCTCTTGTTCAAATTTGTTCAATTCATTGACAACTCTGCTGCTAAAAGCTTTTTTTTATTGCTCCGGTAGTTTTATTTACAATTTTTTTATTTTGTATTTCCTCTTTCTTTGTCAAAAGTCCCGATTTTTGCTGAGCTTTGCAGATTTTATTGCGTATATATTACAATTATTTTAAAAAAATTTAGTAAAACAAAATTAAAACCTAAATCCAAAAACACTTGAAAGCCAAACTGACCCATATTATAAGTTTGTTCATTAATTGATCTATATGCGTCCTCTTGAATATTGTTCTGCCTGCATTTTTCATCAGCTTGGTGTCCTTCCCAGTGTAGATCAACAGTCCTGAGACCCACTTAGTGTTGCGGAGAGTGCAACCGCGCAGTAGAATGTTTCCATTTGTTATGGCGTGTGATTCGTTGCTGCTGATGTGGCTGATGTTGTGGCTGCTGTGGCTCACATCCTGGCTCACGCTAATGTCGATCGCTCTGTTGTTTGTAATTGTCGCAATTAATATGCTTGTCGAAGTTAATTTTTGTGATTTTTAAATATAACATACTCATTGATTTCTTCGATATTTGTTAAGGAGTTATGTTGAAGTTCGGACTGTTTCTCGACGATTAGTCTGCCGTTGAATTTATCGAGGACATTATTTGGTGGGTCACATTCAACTAGTCCTGTTTAGTTACATTTAATTGTTCAAACAATTTCAAAATTTTGACGGTGGGAAGATGCTTTTGCTGTGCAAAAACCGAGTTTTATAGACTTTGTTTTTTAAAAACTGCTCCCAACGGGGTCCATGGCTCTCCCCGGCCCCCCTAGATTCGCGGTAAGACACGGAAGTTCGTTTCTATACTATATGATGCGTAATGCAAACTTAGACTAACCATTAAAACGGGACAGCTTGCTGACGTCATTACTGAGGTATGAAGTAGAAAGCATGGACTGTTTGTTCTTCAAGTTTGTTTCACTTTTCGTTCGATCAGATTAAAATACATTGCAGTATATTAATTGTTATTAATATAAATAAAATATTAATTAACCAATTAATCAATAAGGCAATCAAATTTTAATAGCCCAATTTCTAATGATTAAACTGGGATAAAATGTGAAATAATAAAATATTAAAATATTTTATAATATATTCACACATGAAGAATAATTTGCGCTGATATTTCGTGAAGGCAGTTAGAAACAAGAAAAAAATGTTTTTAAATTTCTCATGTCACCTCACCCGTCCAAATCAGCCGTTTCAACGTAAGCCAACCCGCATGGCTCGCTCGAAGACAGCAGCAACATGTCTGCCTGCATTGTATCGTGATCGCGAGAGTTTCGTTATATCCATCAGGTAGGTTACAAAAAGTATTCCCAATGGTTGAATGTTATAAGTTAGAGAGGTTGAAAATGCTTCTTTCGTGTTATTAAGTGTCGTAATAATGATTGAAAATTTTGATTGAAACTGATTGAAACGCATAGCTTTGTTTGAATAAACATTTTTGGTTGAGTTTATTCTTATGAAGGTATTCATTGTGATTTTTAAAATATGAAAATATGAAATATGAAAAGAATTGTTTTTTTATTAACTAAAATTTAAATGCTACCACAACATTCCAGATGAGACGATGTACATATATTGTGAAACTAACTGGAACAAAGTGGTTGTCGAAGAGAACAACGACATCTCCGACGGCCAACTCCTTCCACTGAACGTCGATGAATCCATTATTTTGTGCCACCTTGCATATCCTATTGTTGATGTTGCGATCGCTTCTGTGTCTTTGCTGTTTGAGATGGACGTCGGGTGTGGCAAGTGGTTTCAAACGAAATATTAATGAACTTTGCTAACAAACAAATGTGGTGAAATGATTTATCTTCTGAAATCTTTCTAGTGAGATGATAATTGTATAATCTTGAGGTAAATCAAAATTGCTTGATGATGCCTCATTAGTAATATTCAGCAAAGAATCATTTTTCAATTTTGCAAAAAAAATTTCATCATAATATTTGTAGCATCAATAATGTTTGAACTTTATCCTTAGTCCCAAATGTATAAAATACTAACACCAGACAGGTAAGCAAGCCAAACGCAAAACATGCCCACAACACTGGACAACTTATTGAATAGCAATAAACTAACAATATCGTCGTATAGATCCTTCAGAGCGGTAACAGACAGCACTGACAGCAGAGGAATTACCGTGGTGACGTATGTGAGAGAAGATATCTGAGGAATGGACTGTTTAACATGCATGGTGTTATGTTAAATCAACATATGCGTGTTCTAACTTGTATTACTTCATCTGTATTTAACTAATTTAAAAGTTTTCAGTAAACTAAAAATAAAATTACAATGATGATGTACTATACGCCGCCACATTTTATAATTTAAAGAACGTGCGAAAACAAGGGACGAGGGAGTTGGTGACCTTTAAAAAATGACATCCTCAACTGACTTTTTTTTATCGTTATTTAATTTTTCAAACTATATTTTGCGTTGTGAGTTAGAATTTGTAACATTTTAAAATAGATAAAAATATAACAGACTTCATCTTCACGCATGCTAACCAAACCTTTCAGTGGTTATATAATAAAAAAACAACCAAACTTTTCATATGGTTACTTGGCGTACGTATTAGAATACAAATTTAAAATTTGAAATGTGAAACAAACTTGCAGAACAAGAAGGAAGAGGAAGTAGGCATTTGCCACTCTTTGGAACTGCTCGAACAAATTTTTTGGCAAGAATGTGATGATGTTGTATTTCGACGTCCTTATTACGTTCGTCTGGAAGATCCAAAATCGTTTGATTGTCCGGTAATAAACATGTCATTTGAAAAAATTAAATAGATTTTAGTACGATTTAAAAAAAATTAAGATTTCAATAATTAATATCAATGTTGTAAAAAATGAAATTAGGCAAAATTTGCATAGTAACAACACAGTTATTAAATAATTTGGTCTGTTGAATCTTTTGAGCTTTATTAAGGCGGGAGAGTTTATTTAAAGCAATTTCCTGATAAACAGGCAGCCCCTGATCATGAAAAATAATCAACCAATCAATCAGTTAGTTTGGAAAGCGCTATTTCCGTTTATTTATTAGTTTAAATTTGTTAATTCTGATCTTCGTGCAATCTTTTAAATGTGAATTGATTTCAACTTGCCGCATAATTACAATAGAAGTTCGTAAGGCTACCTAGTATAAATCGATTGCACAGGTACGTGGTTCGTCAACGTGTTGTGTATGTATGAATCTGGCGTCATGCATATAACGTCATTAAAATGAATTTTTAAGTTGCACCTAAAACTTTTGTCAAAATTATTGACAAGGTAAGTGACGAGATTTTTCATATATTTTGCGATCAATGAAAATATTGATGTATCATATATGAAGAAAAGATAGCAAAAATGTTGGTATGCATAAAAAATTGTTTAGCGTTTTGCCATTCAAACCCCTGTTACCAAATGGCAGTGTTTGTTTCAATTGAAGCGAATTATAATTCACTGCCGAAACCCAAGCGCCACTTTAAGTAGTCGAGTTGTCAAAAAATAGTTTACGAAAGAACTTTTTAAGTTTTAATTTCATTGAAACTTTTCAGCTCTGCCAAGAAATCATTTAGAAGTATTCAAAATTTGATATACATGTCACAGACGGCTGATGATTTTAGTCGAAATCAACACAGCGCACTTGAAAAGAGAAAACGTCCAGGAAAGTCTGTCACATAACTGATGAAAGCTTATTTGAGTGCAATTCCTTCCTGTGTACAAAATTAGTGCAGTTCATCTTGCATGTCGACTGATTTTAAATTAAATTTTAAGAAGCCTGTGCAAAACTTTAAGGTAGCATTTTAAATAGATGGAAGGCAGTACAAGAAAAAGCAGGTATAAAAGGAGTGAAATGTTTGCTGCAATCAATTTTTGTAATATCTAGAAATCTGATATGATAGTTTGCTAAAAGTTACAAGTTATTTTTTACCAAAATTTCTACCAGAACTACAAACTATATTAAAACTAAATTCAAAATTTTCAAACTAAATTACACGACGTTGAAGATGAAAATTTCATTATGAAGAAATATATTTTGTAACTAAAACTGCTAACAAATCTCAACTATGCACTATAATAGCGTGTTAACATGAAAAATGTAATTAACATAATCTTCAAACAATAAAATTAACATAACCACAATAATTTAAACAAAACTGGAAAATAAATAGCACGTATGAACAAACCGGGTACAGGAAGGATTGGTTGAACAGTGGATCGTTGGCTCTAACTATTCGAGTTATTTCTTAATTTGAGGAAATGAAAAACTTGGTAATTATGTAATAATTTATTACTTTATAGGGTACTTTTAACTCTACAATAATAAGTTTTTGTTCTTGTATGTCATTTCTATATGCCTTTCATTTTTCTAACTTATCTTCAGTTATTGACCTCTGATTTTCTATATACGCTATTAAGAATATAAAATTAATTTTTTGCTGTAGATTTGTTCAATAAATTTTTAAGGAATATTCAACTTTCCTATTAATTTTTAATCTTCAGATTTCTGAATAATGTCAACTTTTTATGAACACTTTCGTTTGGAATCTTGCTTTCCAACTAGTTAATAAAAAACTTTTAACATACATAAACTTTCATTTACGCAAACAACAATCAATCTGCCTCAACAATTGTTCATAACAAGCGCATATAAATAAGTCTTTCATTGATGAACAGAACTAGTATTATAGTTTCTAATGAAATAATAAAATACAAGTTACTTTTAAAATAAGTAGCCGAACTCACCTTCTAACTTTTTCTTGTTAAAGAGGTTCCCCATTCTCACAAAAATACATTACATGAGTTACCTGATGAAGCGGTTACGTTGTTGGAGTGACGCCAATTATGACGATGACATTATCATTGATGTTATTTCTTCATAATTACATTCATTCGATTTTTAATTGAAATAAATTTCATCATTATGTAATTGGGATGCATAAACTATACAACAATTTTTAGAGCAAAATTATATTTTTCACCCGCAAACATTTCAACAGCACATTTTTATCAACAAAATCTACTTAGCTATGAAAACTATCAAGATTATTTTGTAATATCTATTATTTTACAGTTTAGCGTTTAAACAATGAACTTATATTCAACATATGAAAGGACAAGAAAGGACTACAAAACGTTCAACAATAAACAGCAGAAATAGCACACGCCAAAGCATTTACTCATGATCACAAATTTTGGAAATGATTTGTATATAGCCGTTTCCAACGCAACCAAGCGTTCCGAACAATGCCTTACTTACGTAGGTAAATACGCGCACGCGCGTGTGTCTGGCAAAAGCATTCGCGGAATTTATTCGTATGTTGTAATATATAACGTATATAGTGGCGGATTCTGAATTTTTTATAGAAATTTTTTCAACGTTTGACGATTTTGTTTCGTGGGAAAAAATTAAAAATTTTTCGCAGTCAAGCTTACAAGCTAAAAAACAAAAATTCAGTCCTCCTGAGTTTTTTAAAACTTCGTTTAAAAAAAATGTATGTTAAATCTATATATATCTTGACTAAAAATTTTAGTATTTTGGTAACAAAGTCGTAATAATACGGTTAAAATACTTTGGTTGTGGTTCTTAAAGTTTTAAAAACTTTTTCAAATCTTCAATTTTTAACCAACTTACCCATGTCTAATCCAAATATACTATTTTCGGAAGACATACTTTTGTCCACCAGAAGAACATTTTTAAGACTGTAAAAAATCATTCACACTAAACAAAACATCAGCTAGGATTTTTTAAATCTCTGAAACGTCAACCAAATCCTTTCTAAGGTCTAATTTTAGCTCTAATGTATTAGTCTAGACTTTCTTTGTATGACGTCGTTAAAATTAAGACATCGTCTTTATAGTTATAATTACAAAACTCAGACAATATGCAAATTAATGACAAATTAATAAATAATAATAATAAACAAATTTTTTTTCACAAATTTCACAAAAAACAAAAATCAATCGTAAGCGAATGTATATATTTTTTTTATTAAGTGCTGAATGAAGCCAACAGACAAACACGGACTTGGCACAAAATAATTTAAACAATTAACAGCATTGTTAGTTGATATCTCAAAGAACTTGTTTAGTGTTTTTCAATATAGCCATTCATTTGAACTGGTACATTTAAAATTATTTTATCAAGTGGTGTTAGGCTGTCCATTGGTTAGCGTATCTTTAACGATATCATATAAAAATAACAATAGTTCACTTTTATTTAACATATAATTTAACCACTCTTAAATAAAAAGTTAAACATAAAATTAAATAAAAAGTTGAACATAGTGTTAATAAATAATTAGCTTCACGAATCAGGTTGTCACGAATGATCATTTTATTTTTCAAGCGATCGAGTGAGCATCCAGTAAGATGAGCCATCAGATCACTCAGTCGTATTTCACTACGTGCGGTGCCGATAGAAAAACGATGGCAGTTGAACCGAGGGTGAAGACGGTGAAGAGCCACAAACACAACCTATCGACCACCATTGCGGCAAACTTCCAATCGTTGCACATGTCGCAGCGCATGTCGTCGTTTCGAATTTTATTCGTTGCAAATTTCAACTCGTTCAGTATTGACAGCAGAAGTTGTTCGCTTTTCGTTGTTGCTAAAAACTGTATCGACTCATGTTGCAGACTCTGTTGCTGTCTACCGCACTCTGCTACAGGTAAAAATGGAAATACGTCTGGACGGTGATCATACACATTTTCTTTAGCGAAGTTCCTGTTAATATTTTCTGGAGTTGTTTTGTAAGTGTTAATGTCGTTGTTGCTAGCAAACAGAGTTGTTTTCCTCACTGTCGTTGGAGAAAATCTTGCAGAGATTGGAGTTTTTCTTTGGGAATATAACTTGTTAGTTAACAAAATATTTTCCTTCAAATTAGTTTTATTATTTTCCAGGATATGTCGCTCTTTTCCACTCGTGTTTTTGTAATAAACTGCTCTGTCGTGTTTTTTCTTGGCTTTATTTTCTGAATCGAAATTGTTGATGCAAACATTTTGTTGAAACTGTGGTTGTTGTTTTTTTATGTTGCTATAAGTTAAATTGATTCCGGTCTGTTTTCTTGGAGTCCAAATTTCCTCATCTTCGTAATCCATAACAGATACTGAATGCTGCTTCTGGAATGAATGGTGCTGCTGCTCTGGTTGTGTTGGATGTTGTGGCAGCTGTCGCAGCATGTAGTCGTCAACTGAAGTTGCAGTTGCCAAGGTTGTTGATGTCGCTGAAAACAGCTTATATTTGTTGCCGGTTAAACTATTTTCCGCAAGAACTTCGTCAGAACTTTGATCGTCCATTAGATTTCTGTCGTCAACCTTTAGAAAAGTTGTAGCCGATTGAAATGAAATTATTAAAAAAACTAATTAAATTTTTTTACCTTATTAGCTAGGACACCGGGATAGATTGCTTCATTTAGGGCAGTTTCAGCGTAACTATCGTAGTTGGTGTTGTCCTCCACGAAGTAATGACCGGATGAGCCATTTGAGTAATCATATTTTTGAGTCGACAGATTTCTGGACAATTTTGGTCGCTGGGCTTTCAAATTTAGTCCAGATAATTTGGTCCTTCTGTCCGTGGCGAAAATTTCTGTGCCGGTGCTACAAATGTTTTCTTCCAGGTTCTTTGCAATTGAAGCTTTTCCAACGTTACTGCTACTTTTTTTGCAGCAACAGTTGTAATCGTTATAATCTTTGCAATTGTGGCTTTGTGCAACTTCTTCAAAATTTGGTCTTTTCATACGAACAACTTTAGCAAGCCACTGACACACTCCTATGCGAACCTGCACGAGCATAATTTGATGGCAATTTCAAAAAGTTGAAAATAATTATTATCATCTAAGCTAATTTCAGTTTTCAGTCAAATAGCTAAATGTTATTTTATTATAAATTTAAAATAACAATCTACGACATTGAATAAAGTTTTATAATTTATATTGTTTTGTGATTGGAGATGCGAGTTAGAACAGATCATTCATGGGCACATTTAACGTCCATCCACCATCATTAATCTTCCTCTACCTACCCAGTTAGGCATGCCATGGGTGTCGGGTGATCTGTGGTGGAAGTTCAACACCAGCACCGTGCACACAACTGAGAGGGAGCACATCAACATGATGCCGGCAAAATATGATCCTTCATAAAAAAAAATATAAACATTTGTTAATGTACTACGATGAAACAATTTTTTTTTAAATTCGATTTTTAAAATATAGTCCATCAAGTTAGATTGCTTATCCAAAATAATGACACCATATATTAAAAGATTGCTTGTAACGGTGAAGAATTTAGCAACATTATGGAATGGTAGAAGATTATTTAACGATCAACTTCGATTATGAATGTCAGAAAAGTTGAACCAATGAGTGGGACAGCATCGGCGGTGGGGGGCATCGTCTCAGCCACCAACAACAGGAAGACAGTCAAGGAAAGAAGCACTGTTACACCTGCGTCATTTTTAAACCGATTTTTCATTTAAAATAAAGGCTTAAAGCATGAAAGTAAAAATTTGCTCAAATGGGTAAAATAATGGAATCAGTATGATTTAACTAAACTGAAAAAAACTACATAAGTCCAATCTGACGAATAACTTACAAAACTTTTAACAATTAGCTTATAACCTAACGAATAATAGTAACGACTCTCATCTTTTATAACTTACTCACAAACAGACATTCACGTTACAAACACAGCGTATACGAACACGTGTGAATCAATGTACAACACACATCACGTAAGATTTCTCTTTGCATTCAAACCCAGTAAACCGCAACTTGCAACAGGCGTCTCTAACCATTACACCGTCTTGCCGCAATGTGTAGAATGAACAACTAGCGAATGAAATAGCAAGAAATGTATGAAAATAAATATCCAACCCAGCGAAATTTTTTCTCCGGCGTCAGGCGGCAGAGTGAACGTCAGCAGAGCCATGGAGCTGATGAGGATGCAGGGGATGATGAGGTTGAACGCGTAGTACAGAAACCTCCTTCGTATGTGGATGACGAACGTGATGTCAATGTACTGCTCGGGACAGCAATCGTACGAAAGGACGTTACGACTGGCAGGCATGCCTACAGATGTTCATCATCCAGTATTGACATTTTATAACCTGTTGCAACAAAATCTGTTAAAATGTCAACGTCAATGTCATTCGCAACCTCACCTATTAAATCCCATTCCCCGCTCGGGATAAAATTAGAAACGTCACCTGTTTGATGGAATAGTATTTCATTTAAATTACGTTTAGATGTATCGAAACATTCATAAAGCCCAATCAATATCTAAAAAGCGATTTGATGAACTGAAAATATTTTTCCGCGTTCGCGGGCATTTATGTTCATTCTAGAAACATCTATTCATTATAATCTGACACAAACACCGGCTGGTGCTACGGTCGAGATCAAAATATTATTTACGACCAACTTTATAGTCCGATATAAACACGTTCGTTCAGTGCTAAATATGACCATCGAACAAGTACGTGCCAGCGTTTAAATTTCAAACACCACTCAAGCCGAACTTTTTTGTTATTTTGCTGTGCATTTATCACTTGTTTCATTGTTTAACATCACAACAAATCAAGTAACCCACTTCTAAGCCATCAGCTCATTTGAAAAAAAAAATGATTGCTATAATTTTCTTCTAATTACAACTATCAAAATATTTGGTCGTAAATGCAGATGTGAATAAAAACCCCACCAGTGTCATTCTGCAGTATCAAATTAATGCCACTGGAATCATACGTCCACGAGCCGAACTTCATCTTGCATCGTTGGTCATCAAATGGAAACCAGCTGATATCAATTTTGCACGTGCTGGCAAACATCCCTTGGAAGTGTTTAAAAGTTTTTCTGTATTAGCCACGTTTTTCTTAGCTTTCTTAATTTTAATATGTATCAATATTTTTGTTGTTAACAAGACACGAAATGACAGCGATGACATCATAATAAAGATAGCGACAGGACTTACCCGGTGGAACCCATAAGCAATTACCATTTGAAGATACGACGATATTCGTCGGAAAGGTACTGTCAATATCTTCATCGGCACTGTTTCATTCAGTAATAATTATATAGTTAAGTTGTATTTATAAACCATTGGACGATTGGTAGTTTCATGCAGAAAATATAATCTCCGACACTTTGATTGCAAATACAAATGATAAAACGGCCAATACTGACCTATTGTACATTAAGATATCGGGTCTCCAAATATGATTGGCGGAAATTCTTAAACTTGATATGTTGTCATATTCTTGCGGGTTCCAAACTAGGTTGTAATCATTCCATTTCTAAAAAGCAAACGTTTAAGTGAAAATAACAATGAAATAATTTTCTTTGATTTTTTTTTTCTCTAAAATTTGTTAAGTTAAAGATTTTGATTAAATAAAGAACGCAAACAAAATGTGGTGGAATAAATTTTTACTTGAGCAAATAGGAAAAACAAGAGTAGAGAATAATGACTACACGTACTCGTACGTTCATCTTTCTCCAATAAGCCACTTTTCATGTTTGCCATCATCGATTGTTAAATACACTTGTCATGTCAGTGCTTATTTCATCGGGTCACAATTTCTTCGCGCCTGTTTGCGCTACATTGCGTTCGCGTGAAAATATTTTTGGGTGCAAATTTCCAAGAGCCTTATTCGCTATTTAATTATTTATTAAATCGTTCTAAAGAATTAATTGAATGTATTTGAATACAAAGTGACAATAGAATGCATGTAAGTAACAAATTAATATTTTGATAGTTTGAAGTTTTTGAGAAATAATTAAATAATAAAGTGGAAATAGAAACGAGCACAGGTTAAAAAGTTGAAGACACGAAAAAAAAACTTTAAGCTGTGAAAACCAAAAATTGTTAAGATTTCTTTGCCAGTATAAATTGAAAGTAATTTTTATTTTTAAACATTTGTTATTTATGCCTTAACGAAATTGTAGAACTCAAATTTCTCAATTTATATTACTTTTTGATAGATTTTAATTTTAATTTCTTAAAATCATAAAACGTTTTCCAAATATTTAATCCAATTTACGATTCAGAAAAATTCATATTTTATCTTTGATATTTACTAAAAATGCTGAATTAATTTAATTACTTGAAAAATACGTTCTAATTCTGCAGATCTGACATGCATTACGAGATATCGCGTGATAGCTTGGGGCAAATTAAACAAACGTTCCAGCGTTGATAACAAACCCAGACGTCTGCGTGACTCATGTTTGCGTGTTTTACGTAAATGTTTTAAAGGAACCTCCTCTTGCATCTTGCTGATATGCTAAAGATTTCGACAATTTATAGCACGTTGGGATGAATGGCAAAAGTCTTAACTTTAAAATACGCAATAAACGTTAATTAAGACTAATTAATTAATTAACAAATTTAAAACTTAATAATTCAGTCAATTTTTAATTAATTAACTTCAAATTTTTAACTATCACCCAGCATTTTAATGGTCTATAAACGAAAAATCTTACAAAATCGGCAAAAACCATTGAACGTTAAACCTTCTAAACATTTATTGTTTAATATCCAATGCTTCATTACAGATGATTCGATTCAAGATTCGATAGCTCAATGACAACTCTACCCTTTGAACATTACATACTTTGGCTTTTCGGCATTTAATAAAAACTCTCTTAAAAAACCTCTAAAAGTCTCAAAGAAAAAATTAAGATGAAACACAAACGCATTAAAAAAGAAAGTGAATTATGTTTGCCAAGAGTAGAAATGAAGCCGGTGTGCGGCTTCAAATTTCAAATAAACGTTTCATCCTAGGCTGCATTGCGATGGTTCGATTGCATGGAGATCCCCGTTTTGCTGTTAAGTTTATTATATTTGTTAGTTTGAGTTTATATTCAGACACGTGACTCTAAACAAATTGCAGTCAGTGAGTGATTGGTTGATGGAATATTTTTTCAAACTCAATCATTCAACCAACAACGAGTTTCACGATGGCAACATTAAATTGAAATTCAAGAACATTCTTTTCATATGATCATTTATCTCAGCAATCAACTATTCCAACAACCAACGGAATTTGTTAATTTTTTACCATAGCAACATAACGGCACTTATAAGAATGGCGATGGTGCTCATCTCGGCACGCAAATATTTATCTCAATTATTATGATTTATTTAATAACAATTTCAGCAATTTTGATTTTTCATTCATTAAAATTTCTTCAAATTAATAAAAAAACAAAGAATTTAAAAATAATAATGATGGGATATGGTATGGAGGTAAGAAAGAGAAGCTTACGACTGATTAATTTGTTTATGTGACTCAAAATGATTTTAAAAAGCAATGATTAAAGGAGATCCTATTGAATTCCTTGGCCAACACAAAGGATCAAGCAAGCATAAAATGCAAACATAAAATATTTACGACACAAATTGATATTGAAAAGTGCATGCAATGAAAACCGCCTGTGGAATAATGGAAATAAAATGATAATAAATAATATTAAAAATATTAATAATAAAATCACAATTACATTGTTTCAGTGATAATTGATTCTAATAAAAGTGAATTTTAGACAAAATGCTTCT
Organism: Helobdella robusta; assembly: GCF_000326865.2. Taxonomy (NCBI): domain Eukaryota; kingdom Metazoa; phylum Annelida; class Clitellata; order Rhynchobdellida; family Glossiphoniidae; genus Helobdella; species Helobdella robusta. The sequence continues at coordinate 2,513,714 of NW_008705512.1, forward strand.
AACGAACTCACAATGTTTAGCCAAAGATTCGTGTGGATGATTTGATTCTTTTCATCCTGTTTTGAAATCAACAAAAATAACAAAAAAATGGTTACCATCTAAGTTTCAAGTGTCAAACATACGTTGCAGATTGTGATTTTGTTGTTGTTTGCTTAAAAAATGACACGTTTCAACGTTATAAACGGCTTTCAATTCAAACAATTAGTCATAAAAAACGCAACTTGTCTGAGGTATTTTGAATGACTTTGATAAAACTGAATGACGGTGAAATTAAATTTCAATGAAAGACAGTCAAGAATGAAGACTGAGATGAATGAATGAATGAATGAACGAACGAACGAACGAACGAACGAATGAATGAATGAATGAGGAAACGAACAAATGAACGAACGAACAAACGAATGAATAAATAAACTAATCGACTGAACGAACCACATCGATGATTTGTTGCAGAGTCAAACTGAAGTTGACGATCAGTGGCTCCTTGTCGTCGGCCACAGGTCGCTCCAACTTGTTGTACGCCCCATCAGCAAATAACGTGTTCAATAATCTTTTCTCTTCACGGCCTTGCTGCGATTCTTACATATACCAAAATAAATAAAAATTATATAAAAAATTGAAATAAAAGAAAAAACTGAAAAAGTTGTGATATGAAAAATTGTATTTATAAAAACTAAAAAATTATACAATGTTATTGAAAAATCGATGATTTAAAAAATTGACAGTGGTCCAAAGTGGCTCGATAAACCATCACCCTAATGTGAAAGCAAAAGCGCTTCTGGGCTTCAGACATAAGGCAAGACATGATGAAACAAATTTAACACCCTCAAGCAATTCAAAAATATTTTTGAAAAATAATTAACTGGGGAAAAAGTTTTCAATTGAAATCTATGCGTCTGTATGTTAAGGCGTGAGTGAGGTCTTTTGTGCGGTGGACACGCAACTTCGAACATAACATCATTACTTCTTAAATTTTTTCTAAAATTTTTTTATTATTATGTTGTTAATGTAAAAATTTTGAAAAAAATTATTCAACCAAAAATGCAGTTTTAATTATTAGCAACAATTTTGAAGAAGCTATCCAAATTTTTTTCAGAAGATATTAATATTTAAATTCTTTTGACAGCCTTTTCTGTTTTCTTTTTAAAAACGTAAGATATAACACAGATGTTAATAAATCAGTTGATACCAGGAAAGGCTGTACAGCATGATAGATGTAGAAAAGTTTATACTACAGCAATTAATTTCTGTGAGAAGAAACATGACAAGCAAACAAGAACAGACCTCAATCGTTTTAGAACTGTCCATCACATGAATATTCGGGACTACAGAGCACGCATTGGCCTAATAAATAAAAACCAATGCAGATTGTGCGGTGAACAAGAAGAATCAACTCAACATCTATGAAGAGATGAGGGGCAGGTATTGTCTCGGTGCACAATTGGCTGGATTGAGTGAGCGCCCGATGGAGGCCGCAAAGATGGTAGCAGATCATTTTCTTCCCAATCTGGAGAGACTGGGAAGGGAAGAGAATGATCGATCGATCAGCGAATGACTACAATTACAGCAGCAGCTACAGCAGCAACAACAACAACAACAATTATTTTCTACAAAATAAATGTTCTCATAACTGTTGTTCTATTTTGTTTTAACCGTTATTAAAACAACGCACGTCCGCCTGTTTTTGATCCACAGCGAGGAGATGAAGACATTTGATATATTTGCTCAGGCGAGGGATATCACATGACAAAAACATCACCACCTGAATGCATCTACGTTATAATACTCAACCACCCTAACTGTCGGTACTCATTAGCAATTACAATTCCAAGTAATTTACAACAAATAAATTCATAAATTGCAGTCAAACGATTTGATTTTAGTTGGGCTGTTGAACCGTGTGAAATGAAAAAAATTATATACTTATAAATTGGAAATATTTTTTTGTCCTGTTGAAAGTTTTAACTATATTTTGAATACCAAATAAAATAATCGTAATTAAATGATCATAGTTTTTAAAATTTTTATGTAATTTTAACTTTTCATACACATTGAACTTAATTAATTATTAACCTCTGATCAAAATATTTTTATTGCTCAGCCGATTTTGGTAATCAAAAACTAATCTGAATTGATTTTAATAAAAAAAGTTTTACTTTTAAACGGCTTTCACCAAAAATTTCTTTTGAAAATGATGAAAAAATACTCGTTTTCCCAATTGAACCAAAACACTGCAGAGGTTTTTTTTAAAGAGAACTATTGAAAAACACTTTAAAAATTTTTTTGGGCACTTCACTCTCGCCACATCCAACGCTGACATTTTAAAAAATTCAACAAAGGTTATTTTAAGGATGTTTCAAAAAAGGTTCCATCTTGAAAAATAAAAATAAGTTTGAAATAAAAAGAAAACAAATATTTAAAAAAATTGAAGTAAAATTTTAATGAGTTGCCATGTTTGCTCATCTTGACGCTGCACAAACAACAAACTGTCACGATTGCAGGATGTTTTTCAGATGACAACTCAATAATATCATCACTACCATTATCACCACCACTACCATCATCATTATCAATATCACTTCATCGCAACACTTTAAAATTTTACTTTGAAAATGTGTTGAAAATATATTTAGCTGTAAAGCTATAAAAGCTATAAAGGAATGGCTGTAAAATGTAATCAATAACGACATCAACTGAATGAAATAATTTCAAACACGTTGAAAGGAAAAAATAAAAGCAAGGTTGAGAAAGGGTTAAAGGTCCATTAAACTCTTCATTGGTCCAGTCCAGAGGTATCAACAACACACAAATTTCATTTACGATGTGAAATAGTTTCCCGAAATTCACCTATCGGTTTGTTAATAAATAATAAAATAGACACATAACAGTTTTCGAAATAGATTGCGTCGTCATGTAATGTACACACACGCTGCACAACAGCCACGTTAAACCAAAAAAAAATGGAGAACACGTTTTGGATTGAAAATAATGAAAGCTCCTAGTTGTCAGGACTGAACGTGATAAATCTGTTTGACATTGGGCATTAGTCTTCGTCATCTTATTTGAAAAATAATGTTTATTAAATTTTCTAAATATTGAAACATTTTATGTTTATAAAAACTGAAAACTATCAATGTTAAACCATTATACACATGCATACACACGTTGGAAACTCACACGTACACTCGTGCGTGCGTGTGTGCGTGCGTGGGTGTGTGCGGTGTATGTGTGTTTATTTTTAAAAGTAGTGACAGTGATGGAATGATGTACTACGATATGATTATGATGCGGCTTGATGTGACTGACGGCCTTCAAAGGCAAGATCGCTTTTCAAACATTAAAAAATGAAAATGACAATTTTTGAAAACCACACCGAATCAATTTTATATTATCTAACAAACGACAAAGTGTTTACAAAATTATTTCTTAAAAAAAAAATAATTCACACATTTCTATATGCTGTTTGGTTTGTATGTATTGTGTGTGTGTGTGTGATAGTTGATAAATTTATATTACAATTTTACTGATATCTTAGAAAAAAAATTTGAAGAATAAAATCTCATTTACTAATTGGTCATGTATAAATACATCCATAGTCATGCGTTTAATACATGAGGATAATGGCTTAGATTGCCTCATGTTTGTTTGAATGGAGTGATGTAACAAATTGTTTAATTTTGACTCACCTTTCATGAAAAGCATGAGAATCAGTGCAATTAAAATCATCATTTAACTTTCACCATATCACCATTTTAATACCGTAATTTTTTTTTACTTCGATTAAGTTATCTTTCTTTATCACTAAATTTATTCTTTGTTGATTTTTTTTTTGGTTAACTTTTTGCCAAACGCAAAAAATGGAAAGAGCTAAAATTTTAGTTTGTTGACACATTTCAGGTCAATTATATGGTCAGGTCAGGTCTATTTATAATGAAGCAGATGCCTTCGTAGAGTGCATGACAAGCGTTTGTCTGTGCCTATACTATGCATCTATCAGCGGTTGAGTGACTGTCTAAATGAAATAGGCTGACATCTGCATATCAAAAAATAATTTCTTAGTAACGTAGGCAGTACTGAATTAAAAATATCGTTACAAAAATTTTAACGTCCCTCGATTATATTGAAATGACGCTTTTAAAATTTCAACAAAATACACGATACAAATTTGGATGTTCTATAATTTGTTTGCGTAACAAAACATGAAATATCTCTTTGTGAAGCATAAATTACTAAAAACTTGATAAGTTGATTCTATTGATTCATTAAACCAGCTGTCAAATACAAACAAATTCAATCACAGCTTGAACAAATACATGAATAGTTCATAAAGCATATTTGTGTCTAATGGAAAATAAATAAGATTTAGAAGCTAGATGATCACTTGCTTAAGAGTCATAATACCGTCAAAACCAGTAACCAAAAAGGATTTTTAGAGATCATAATAAGATTAATTGCTGACAAGAACCGTAGCGGCGCTAGGCAGCTGGGGTTTAAAATGATCTTCCATTTTATTTCAAGAAAAACAATTCTTTTAGTTTGTTCATGGACCAATGCACTATCTCAAAAGCACAATGCATCCGCGATGTACGTGACTTTTACAACAATCAAACATCACACACACGCGCGCGCGCACACGCACACACACAACACACATTTAAATATATGTTTAATGCATGTATGTATTATACATATATACACACATTCATTTATTTACACTCGTGTATAGCAAACAACTAAATATAAAGATAAGTAGCAAATGTTTGCAACATCATAAAAAATATATAAATTGATATATCGTCATAAAGGTTAAATTATATGTATATGTATATGTGTATATATATATATATATATATATATATATATATATATATATATATATATATATACACACATATACGTTCTCCGACGTACTAGAAATAATAGATAAATCTGGGGTTTTTTGTCATGCCTACGCAGATGACATACAGATGATTGTCAGCTGTCCTGCTGATAAATTTCAAGATGCTGTTACTAGATTAGTGTATTGTTTGACTAAGGTGAGTGTGTGGATGTTATCAAATCGACTGAAACTCAACCAGGGTAAAACTAAACTGATGAAAGTAGGCACATGGCAGCAGCTGTCGCGAGTCAAGATTGATTTTGTTATTCTAGATGGACATAATATTGAGTGTAGCAGTAATGCCACTAATCTGAGAATGATCGTTGACTCAAAATTGACGTTTGTTGATCACATCAAACTACTAACTAAAGTGTACGCTGCTCAATTACATAAAATACGTTCTATAAGAAAATCCTTGAACAAAAGCACGATTGAAGGTTTAATGCATGCGGTTCATTCACACTCGGTTGGACCTCTGCAACAGTATGTATTATGGTTTACCCGATAAATCTATTAGAATGTTACAGTCTATTCAAAACCGTGCAGCAAAAATTGTTCATGGTGCGTATAAATTTGATCATGTATCTCCGATTCTTGCTCAGCTTCATTGGTTGACTTTCGACAAGCGAATAATTTTTAAAGTTTGCACAATAGTGTTCAAGGGTGTGAATAATTCCACACCAGAGTATTTGAAGAACAAATGTCAGTCGAAAACATCATCTTCCCTCGACCTGCGTTCGGACGATTTAAACTATCTGTCGGTGCCGTTGGCTCAAACGAAACTTGGAGCTAGAAGCTTTGCTGTGTTTGGTCCTAGAGTCTGGAACGGTCTTCCCAAAGACCTACGAGACCCTGCTCTGGGTATTGCGAAATTTAAGAAGATGTTGAAAACATTTATTTTCGCAGTAGTGTCAATCATTGATGTTCATTTTTTCACTGATCTAATGTTTATTTAATGTTTGATTTATTTGACTATTTTGTATGTTATTTTATGTTTGCGTATGCTATTTGTATGTAAGCGCTTTTGAAAAACTTTTTAATTAGCGCCATATAAATATTCGTATATATATATATATATATATATATATACATACATACATACATATACATATACGTGTATTTGTATATGACGTATGGATGCATTGCATAAAAGGCATACAACAGCACGCATAAACAGACACACAGTCAGACAATATAGTAGACCAGACCACCTTTGAAATAAGAGTCGGTAACGATGAAAGAAAATTGTTTATGGTTATTTATCATTTGTCATTTTGTGTGTATGTGTGTTCATACGTGTCTCTACTTTTCCACGCTTAATTGATATTAATACCTTACACGTACACTACGTAAGTCCTGATGATGTGTATAAATGCCTTTTTAACGCCGCGCTTGTGTGTATAGCATTATGAATTAATGTGCGTCCGTCTCTACTTACGTTTTATTATTATGTTACACCAATCGATGATAAAGGATGTGTTTTTCATACCATTTCATCCAACTAAAAATAATACTTCATAAGCACACAAGTTAACCTCTATGACATACGTACGTGTGAATGTATAAACTATAGTGTATATGTTTGTAAGTTTCAAATTATTTCTAGCGGTTGGGGGTTATAAATCAATAGACTGTTATCAGCACATTACAGCGAAAATAACGTTAAGACTTCTTTCTATATTTCAGGATTAGCAAGTTGACTTGAGATAGATGTTTTCAAGGAATAAATTGATGCCATACATTAAAGAGCAGAACTCTTTTTGAAATTTGTTCAATTCAGCAGTAACTGTTTTTCTTTTTATCGAAAAATAGATTGAACAAGTATTCAATATAACTAATGTGGAAGCTATTGATAAATGCACCCTTGCCGTAAATGCACGATGTAAGTTAACGAATTAGTGTCTGACAGAACATTTCTATAACGGCTGCCTGAAATACATAAGTATCAATATATAGGTTTGAGTAATTATTTCCACATCGGGATTGAAATGGCCATTGCAGAATAAATAAACTGTAACTTTTGATGTTCGCATTTGTTGAAATACATTGTCTAAAAACTATATAATCTCTCTAGTGATAATAACTCATCTTCTTTCTTTTGACTTTTCATCTGCTTTTGATGCTGTTGATCATACTATTCTCTTGAGTCAGCTAGATCAGAATGTTACTGATTCTTGCCTATATTGGTTTATCTCTCTAATCGTTTTTCTTCTGCTGTTCTTATTCATTTTACTTCTAACTTCTCCACTCTTCCTTTTAGGATACCTGAGGGTTCTATCCTTGGCTCACTTATATTTATACTCTATACTTCTGAACTACCTCGTATTAACAGCTTTTTTTTCACTGGTCACTTTAATTTAACTTTACTTTAATTTAACTCTGGGTGGAAACAATCAAAACAATTTCAGTTTTCTTGTTCCTTTTCAGTTTTCTTGTTTAATTATTAATTAACCTACATATTTGCATAGCCGTCATTTAATGAACTATCTTAATTAAATACTACGATTTTATGTTGTATTGTGTGCAATTGGACTGCTTATGCATATGTTAATGACTTAACTGTAATGTGTAACACCAGTCAGTCATACTTCTAGTGAATTGATCAACTTTTGTATATATGTGTGTTCTTATTTTTAAATTGATTATTGTATTCACGGTGGTCTTTACAAGTTTTGTTAATTTTATGTGATCTTCTTAAATCTGCACAATTTTTTTTTCATTTTGTGTTTTTGGATTTTAAATAAATAGAATTTTGAATTTTGAATGCTGTAATTCTTATTTTTATACTTCTTTTCTTCATTCTAATCTCAATAGTGTTCTTCGTAGTCTATGTCTTCCTTCAATTATCGCTTGGTCTGACTATATGTGTCTTAAATTCAATTTTTCTATATTTGAATTTATTTGTTTTAATAAATCTAAACGCTCTATTACTATTTCTTCTGTTATCTTACTTGATTTTAAAACCCTTGATGTATCTTTTAAATTTCGTAGTATAGGCTTTATCTTTGATTTTAGCATGTTTCTTTTTTTCAGATTAATAGTGTTACTAGAAGTTCTTACTTTTATCTACGTTGAATAAAAAACTTTTGACTTTTCTTGATATTCCTACTCTTTTCCTTTTTGTTACTTTTTTAGTTTTATCTAGGATTGATTATTGTAATTCGATCTACTATGGTCTTTCTGATTTTACACTTTATTGTTTAAGTAAAGCTTTTAACTCTGCTCTTTGGCTAGTTACTCGTGCTTATAAAGTAAGTCTCAATCTAAATTATTTACTAAATACTAATTGAACTTAAACGCCCCGATTTACGATCTCCTTATTCTCACTTTTTTAACTAACGTTAAACACTAAATTTGCATTTGCTTTTTCTGGCCCTTTTCTCTGGAACTCTCTACCTCCTTCCCTGACTTCTTCTCCATCACTTACAAAGTTCAGAGCTAATTTCAAGGCCCATCTGTTTGCAAAATTCGCTTTTTAAACTAATTATATATATGTATTTATGTATATATATATACACATATATATATATATATGTATATACAAATATATCAAATAAAGCACTTTCATGCCTTTAGCTCACATAGAACTGGTTGCTTGTGTGAGTTGTCGTTGCATTCACTAACGTTTGAAGCAATTGTTTATAAAGAACGGTCTAACTTCATTCTTGTTACAAATAAAGTTTGAAAGATCGAGTTAAGAAAAGTGCCGGAATATACAAAAGTGAAATATTTTGTCCACGTTTCTTGGATATATTTGTTAATATAAATTCAGAAAAAATCAATTTATAAAAAAATGTAGTAGTTTTTTAATTTTAATTTAATTAAATTCTTGAATTGAACTTGACTTGTTAGAAAGTTGAACCTTGAATTGTTGAGTAGTTAATTGATAAAGAGAAAGACTAGAGAGAAAAGATTGACAGCACATAATTTTTTGTTTGCTTTAGACTTTAGTTTAGTATTTAAAATTAAAATAGTTAGCTTAGTATTTAATTTTAATTAATAAAACGATATGCCAGATTGATCAATATAAAAACAAATAATAAAATTTAAATTAATAAATGTAAAATACTGTAATTAATTATTAATTTTATCTCAATCTGAAGTACATGTCATCATATTTTGATTTATTATTTCGGATAAAAAAAAAGAATGAAGGAGCATTTGCTGCTGGTAGCAAGTAGACAGCCATGGTAACAAAAAAACAGTGAAGATGGCCATTTCCTTGCAGACTGCCAAAGTTTCTTGGGCGTGTAGAGGTGATGGTGAAGATGGTGAGGAAGATATGAAGGAAGTAGCAAGCTCAGTTAATGATGGCAGTCTTGATCTTCATCTGCAGAAATGCATATATTTCAGTGATTACCAGATCCAAACTAGTTATGTTGATGCCAGGCTTGCATATGAATTTGCCAAAAAGGTTAGCAGCTTAAAGTTTATCAATAAATAAATTAAATATTAATAAATCACTTAAAAATTGTCAAATGATAGTGTAATGACAAAAATAAAAATATTTCACATTTTGGATTTTTTTCACAGAATAAAGCTACCGGCAAAAAAAGAACTTTAAAGGTTAGATCAGCTATACAAAAAACTTCATTCAAGTTAGGAAATTTTTTGCAAAGAAACATCATTAAGTCGACATTGTTTGGGTTAATTCTTTTGCTCTTATGCTGTCTGGGGTTGCGGTACATCAAAATGGAAACTCATATGGATAAATTGTGGATTGATGGTTGGAGTTTATTTTTGTAATTTCAATATTTACTTATTTATTTTTAAAAACTAATCCAAATTTTGATGTTGATGTTGGGTATATTTTGGCTACCATTTTCAGTGTAAATTACATTTTTAAAATGTCGAAAGAATTTTTTAAATGCAGTTGGAAGTCGCCTGGCTAGAGAAACAGAGTATACAGATTCCATACTGGACAACGAGAGAGCAATATTGAGTGAAGTTGTGATGCAAACCTTGCCCGATGACTATGGTGATGAGGAAGACGATGACTATGACGACAGTGAGGATGATGATGGGCAAAATGTCTGTGGCTTGGAAGGGTGTGGAGGCAGTCCTGCCAATGTCAGGATGGTGCAGAGGCTGCTCTATCACTTGGATGTCATGAAAGCTGCTACATCTGCTTTCGTCAACGTTAACAACATGTATGTGGTTTAGTTGCTGTGACACCGTAGCTGTTGTATTGTATTTTATTGCATGAATTGCATTGTATCGGAATGTTTCGTGTTGTATTTTATAAGATATTATTATTGTATTGTATTGCATTGAATTGTTTTGCATTGTATCGTATTGCTATTTTTTGCATTTCCTGACAATTGTTTGGTTTGATTATAGTGCTGATGAATTGTTCATTCTTAGATGTTTGTTTTACCTTAAAATTTTAAGTTGTTGATTTGTTGTATACGTCAAACATGTTTTTAACTTAATTATGGATGTTGGGTTAATTTTTTTTCCAATTTAATGAGATTTAATTCTACCCCCATACTTTTTTAATTAGAAAGTGGAATTTCTACGACATGTGTCATGCGCAAAGGTTCCCAAATGTAGATGATGATCACGAAATAGATAAGGTTGGTATTGCCCATTTAAAATTTGTTTTTCTTTTGCTCTTCTAGTAAAAATGGCCTTATAAGGGCTCTCTTTTTTTTATATACACAATTTATGATTTATTTTTGATTTTTGTTTCTATGGTAAACTTTTTTTAAACTTGACTTTGCTAAGTTAAATGAGAATTAATTGTTCTGAAATTATAATAATCCATCTTAGCCTGACAACCTGTCTGTTTGTCAACTGCATTCAATCTTTGATATCTGCTCTTTTCTTTATGTATTATTATTATTATTATTATTAACATTACTACTGCTACTACTACTTCTGCTGCTACTACTACTGCCACTACTACTACTACTACTACCACCATTACTACTACTACCACTACTACTGCGGCTGCTGTTGCTGCTACTTCCGCTACCACTATTAATACTACTATTTCTACTACTATTACTCTTATTTTAATCTTTGATGCTTGGCAAATAGCTATTAAAGAGGTATTAACAGTGTAATTAGCGTATATCATTTTATTAATAATCTTTTATTCAATAAGATATATATTATGCTAATTATTATTAATTACTGTTGATAATAGTAGTAGTTGTTCTTGTTTGTTTGTTATTGTTTAATTGTGGTAGTTGTTAATAAAATAAATAATTTAACGTCTAATTTGAGTTTAGAGTTTAGAGATTTATTTCATTTTGAGGAGAGCCTTTTCAATGACTAACTCCATTCAGATGATAATAATAATCATATAATCAAATCAGATATGCAACTTATAAAGATAAATAAATATAATTTATGTGCAGCAGACACCACACACATATACACACACACATGCACACACACACACGTGCACATAACAGCATAAACATTTTTTGAATGTGCATAACATGTTATGCTGAATGCTTCTGTGTAATGTTTACTAACTCCCAACGGTTCTTCATACAATATGTATGTATCGAAGTATGTATATGCATGCATATAGGCGCTTAACATACTGCCAACAGTTTTCGCATATAGGTCTGTTTATGTTTACATTTAGGCATTTTTTAAGGATTTAGAATCCTGCAGTACTTACTTACTTACTACTACTACATCTACCTACCGTGGCGCACGTATTTTTGTTCACATTTTTATACTCTCAGGATTTTTTGTTATATTTTATTGGAATGTATCAATTATGCAAAGGAAACATACCACCAAGAAACATTTATGAATTATCTTATAATAAACTAATTTGCCCTTGAATAAAAACTAAACGCTTTTTTATTGTAAATCAATGTCTTATTTCTTAGCCCTGTAACTTCATTTGCATCCAGACCTGACAATATCGTTGATCTGCATTGATTTTATAGTAATAAAATCATTTGTAATAATATAAAGAAACTCAATAATTTTATTTTTATTATCACTATTACTATTGTTTTGTGCATGGTGACAAAAATTATGACAACGATGGTGATGATGATGATGAAGAAGTGAAGGCCTCTCCAATTATAATTAGATGCAATAACAATGATTAAAGTGATGTTTTTTCAAATGTTAGCACTTTATTTAATGGCAGATTTGTTTTTTGGTTCTCTATAATTGCAGTTGTACTGCACATTTTTGAGCATTCAAATTACTTTGTTAATAATATTGATGATCTTCATATCAAATGTTGTTCACCGGGTACATATCTACACGTGAACAACTTTTGCTCTTCAACTCTTTATCATTATACTCTGCTTGAGCTACTATGCTAACATATACATGCTCACACCGTTCAAAACCAAATTTTTTTCATGTTCTCTGAGTTTAAATGTATTTAAACTCTTAATTATTATTAATCTTCTGCTTTGTTGAAAATTGAGTGTCAGATGTTTATTATTCTCCTAATTTTAAACTGCCAACTGTTAGGATAATTTGGATGAGAATATAAAATCATTACTGATCATCTGTTATAATATGAAGCAAATTAACGCTATAAAAAGTGCAATGATGAAAGAAAATGAAGAATTTGGATAAAAAATGAGTTGAAACCATTTGTGTTCAGATACTGGATGGCTTGCAGACTTGTGTGATTGTCACTCCGCTGGATTGCTTCTGGGAGGGCAGCAAACTTCTGGGACCTCAGGATCCTGTCAAAATACCGTTAGTAATTTATTTCAGCTTTTTGTGTAATGTTCAAGTATTAGCGGTCATGTTATTAGCCTGGCAATTAATTGGAAGAGTCAGTTGCTATTAATGTTTATAATCTGGCAACAATGTTAGCCATATACATAGATTCAAGTGTTTTCAATTATGCTTTGAATACAACGTGTTCCGTTGCGTTACGCAACTGAGAATATTTTATTTTACGTCAAGAAGAGATCTGTTAGTGTCATTTTGCTATTAAAAGTAACGTCTTTGCAAGTTTGTTCCACTTAATTTTAAAAAGTTTTTTGTTCAATGTTTTTAATATTGTTAATCCTTGTTAATAGTTAGTATATAATGTTTTATTGATCTCTCTCTTTTAGAAATTTTGGTTCCATAGAGTTCAAATGGACCAACTTGAACCCCAGAATGTTGGTAAATGGCCTGCGAACATTCTCCTCGCTCAGCGCCAAGTACTTCAAAGAGCTGATGGATAAGGTAGCTCTAGTTTATTAAATGTTTCTCCATATTTTTAACTGTTAATTTTCATTGAAGCACTGCATTTCAACACCTAACACCTCAAACCATACAGGCAGGAGTAACATCTGGCTACCAGGAGAAACCCTGCTTGAATCCTTTCGATGAGGAGTGTCCCACCACTGCACCCAATTATGCCAGCAAAAAGGTTTCTTTGTGTTTCTAACTTTTTTGATTCTTTCTTTCATTTCTCTGTTTATTTGTATTTCAAAGTAGAGGTACCCTTTTTAGTTTCATTCTTTTCGTTACAGCAGTCTCTTTTTTACATTTCATTTTATTTGAACAAATATTACAACAATCTTTATTCAATACTTCATTCTGAAATATTTTGAATCTTCACTCCTTTAATTTGTAATACCTCGACCTTCATTTTAACAATGAACCTCGAAGCTACCGGATGTGATGTCGTTACTGTCGAGCGGTTGTTCGGGGATCAGCAGCAAGTATATGCGCTGGAATGTGAATTTCTTGTTAGGAGGTGTGACGTGGAACGACACCCAACATCTCACCAGGTTTGCTCCAGTTATTTTTATTTATTATTCCACTCTATCTTTTATTATTCTCATTAAAACAGAACGGCAGACTTAGACAGACGCAAAGTTTTATTTTTATTGTAGTTGCTTTGTTTGATGTTTAAGAACATCGCACGATGCGCCCACATTTTTATGCTTGTACGTACATGCATGCATTACCGTGTGATTTCATGTTTATGTGTATTTGTTTCATCTTTTTAAAATATTATTCTTTTAAAAATTTTCCAATATACATATAAATATAAAGGCGTTTATAAGATAAACAAAGTGATTGAAAGTTTAACTAGTCATCTTTCATTCATTACATGTTCTTGTATATGTACATATATGTATGTATATATATATATGTATATATATATACTACAATATAGTATATATGTATATATATATATACTACAATAATATATAATTCTTTATATATATATATATATATATATATATATATATATATATATATTGTTATATTGTTTCTACCGCCTATTCTTATTTTAATTTACATTGAATTGTAATTCTATTTCGTATGTAAATAAATATGTAGGCACATGCATGAATGCATACATCTATGCGCACGTACATACATACATTCCTATATACATACCTATATACATACTTATATACATGCATACATACATAAATACATACACACATGTACACACACAGCCAATACAACTCTCTTAGATAATTTCTTATCTCTTGATACTCTACTCTTCTGCAATGATCTACCTACCTACCTACATAATTTTAACAATCACACTACTCTACTTCATACAGCAAAGCCATTTTATGCTCACAACTTTCATCCATTCATTCATTTTTTTTTTCAATTTTCACGTTCAGTGAATTTGTACACTCCCGCTTCTATTATTAGGCACGATATAAAAAGATGCCCTGGGTAGGTAGGGGCTTTAACAAAACATGTAACATAATATGGTACCTCGCGGTTACTTCGAACATTATGTATTCTATTTTCTTCTGGTAATCATAATGCAATTTCGGATAAATTATAAAGTCTGCAGGTTTCTTCAATCAAACTAATTCAAGACATTCTGCTTATGACAATTTCATGTATGTCAGATTTTTTTGTGAGGCCTGGACTATTATACTATTTTTTGGTATTTAAAAAATTTGAAACAATATGATTTTCAATTTCATCCTGGTGTACAAATACATTCATTTATTCAAACGAACATAGCACAGACTTACAAATAATTATTTTTTCAATTTTATTAATTTATTAGCGCACAATAATATACAATTCTTATGGCTTTCTGCCGATTATCACAATTAGTTGCTAAATCTTTGTTGTTAGTTGCCAGTATTTTATTATTACTATGTTACGTTGCAATTATAAGCCATGTTCATAAAAGGCTGTTATTTATGTTGTTCATATTATCCATCCACTTTTACTTTGTATTGTTTGGTTAAGTTGGGTGGTCTTTGTTAGGCCATAAATACGTTCGTGCATACATTGATCATTAATTCTTTCATTAAACTTCTACTTGAGTGTAAGCTTTGAATGTATTTATTTACATTCACATTCTCAGTCAGTCAGACGTTTGCTCATTCATTTCTTTATCCGTTCATTCATTCCCTCAATCAATCATTTCTTCAGTCATTCTGCGTTGTATGGGGTGTAAACATTCTTTCTTATTATTCTTTTTCGTATTATTATTCTGTGCTTAGTTATATCTTGCTCATACGATGCGAAGTTTGATGCATATACACTCAACAGAGAGACCTGCATGCATGTATGTGCGCTGTGTTGTGCGTGTCTGTACGTGTTTATGAGTGTGCGTGCGTCTGTGTGCGTTCGTGCATGCGTTTGTGTGTAATTACCTTCTTTCACTTCACTTCCTTTTTTCTTTCTTTATTTCTGCAAATTTGCAATCAACGCGTGTGGTCCATGATTTATTCCCATTCAAGGTCATTAGTCACACAAGGATTTCTACATTCTAAAATTTTATCTCCATGTATTACGCCGATGGAGCGTAATGAATCAATCTTTGTTATCTCTTGTAAAATTTAAACGTTTTAAAAGTAGCATTAAAATGATTTCTTAACTGTTGCAGTTGAGCATTTCAACTGTTGCAGTTGAGCATTTCATAAGTTTTGTGGCTCTGTAATACTCTGTTGATTTGTAATAACAACATCTTGAATTCATTCATGTTTACCACTTGACACCAACAAAACAACACACACGTTTAGACGGCATTTTCCCCGAGATCGGGGGTTGCCGTTTGGCTACCTATGATGAAACCGAAATACCCCTCGACTCCATCCACATCTGTCACTCGCCTCAGTATCACGCAACCCCGCTTTCACCCTGTCCTTCTCCACCTGCTCTCTCCATCCCAATCGGGGACGACCCCTTCCTACCACTCCTTCAACCTCGAACTCCAACGCTCGCCTAATCCCGACCCTTTCATCCCTTCTCAACACATGTCCATACCACCGCAATCTCGATCTCCTTATCAATGTCACAATGTCCTCATTCAGTCCCATCATTGACATCAGCTCTGTACTACTCCTCCTATCCTTCACTTGACACCACCAAAGTTTGATATAAATTACTCCGCTGGAGAAATTATTTTTGTAGCTTAATTCAATTAAAATTTTAAGGGAAAAAGTTTTTTCGAAATAAATTTTTATTTTCACAACATTCTCGTTAAACAATATATATTTACACTATTATTATAAGTTTGTTAAGTATGTTTTTAATGCAATGCAACGCTCTCTTGCGGGGATGTATGTGTATATAAGTTATTATGTATAGTATATATATGTATGCATGTATGTATATAGTTCATATAGATGTGTTAAATAAATTGTGCTATCCAATGGGAAGTAACATGATACGAAATCTTCAAATGGTTTCAACTTGGTGGCCCAGCTTGATGAAATTTCATTCCCCTGTTGTTGTGGAATGTGTTTGTTGGTTTGCTCTTGCTTGTTCTTTAGTTCATTCGTTTGTTTTTGTTGTTTGGTTCGTTGTTCGTTTATACTCTTGTTCGTTAGTTCGCTGTTCATTCGTTGCTCCTTAATCTCTAGTTTAGTTCATTCGTACTGTTGCATCCACATTCACTCAATTATGAATAATGATAAAGGTTTGGAATCATTTAAAAAATGACTTCTACTTTTTTTTAAGTTTAAAATATGTAATGTTTAATTACTATGATGTTTTTACGATTGTTCATATCACTTTAAAATATTAGACCACAGTGAAAACATTTTGAAACAGATTTTATCCTTTTGAAGTTTTTGTTAAGCTAACAGCAATATTATTAAGAGGAAAGCATTTCTTTGTCCGTGCTCCAAATCTTTATAGCCTGTAATTGATGGTGAATGATAAAGATCCATGTTAACTTATTTTTCTATCAAACTTTGTTTTTTAAATGGCTTTGAAATTAAGAAAACAAATTATTGAACCATTCAATCAATACTAAACATCAGTATTTTTTTACAAATATGAGTAAACCGAAGGAGCAGAAAAGTCTCAAAACAGTCTAAAACATAAAAATTATTATATTTTTATCATTGATAAAGAGGTATGTAAGTAAATGGATGCCCGTTGGAGTGAGGATTCTCTTGAGAGGATTAGTTAAAAGAATTAAATTCTTACAATTGTTATGTAAAAAGTAGTCAACGTTAATTTTATGGGGCAGTGTGTGTAAATAACAATTTTTACTAAATTTTAACATTTGAAGTAGAAATAGGAAAAAAGTCATTTAGTGGGTTACATTTGTCACCAATTTAGATATAGTTTGCTGGGCAATCTAAGATATTTTTGTTACCCGTTTATTTATTTTATTTATTACGGGTATTCATGAGTTCGTATTAACTTGGTGTGCAAAGATGGTGGGCAAATAACTGCACACACACCACACGCACGCACACAAACGCACAAATGCGAACAAGTTTCTACATTTTGTTCTTCTACGCTAATAAATTTCAACTACAATACACGTCTGGGTCTGCACGGTAGATATTTTAATCTTCTAAACTAAAAAATAGCAAAAAAATGAGCCAGTTATTCTCAAACTCTCAAAATCAACTTTTTATGAGGTAATGAAGTAGTGGATTTTTAACACCATATTATGTCAATAAGGTGGTTGATGGCTGGTTCTCTCTCTCCTTCTCTTTTTCTCTCTTTCTCTCTCTCTTCGGAATATACAATATACATAACGTGTGTTATATGTTGCACATGAGAATGAATGTTTGTTTTATGAGTTTATACTTTGTAAGATTGTTGTTTGCTTGCATGTGTGATGTGATGATGTATGTACAGTACATGTGTGTGGTTCACGTTCTCTTCAGATCATCTGGTGCGTGCAAATCCAAAATTTAATTGCCTGCAATTTCACGCTATTTACTTGTACCGGGTATGCCGCCTCTTCCTTTCAGTTTATGTCGCTCTCGTTCTCTCTCTCTCTCTCTCTCTCTCTTTCTCTCTTTCTCTCTCTCTCTCTCTCTCTCTCTCTTGCTTTATCTCTCTATCTCTTTGTGTGAGTGTTTTAATTTTAATGTATGTTCGTGAATTCGTTGTTGAGAGTGTTTGCTTTCATTAGTTATGGTTCATTCATTCATTTGTTGTCCACTGTTCATATCATTTTTTTAAGATATAAGTTTTATATCGAAACTGACTTCTTACTGTTTCTGGTGATTTTTTCAACAAAATGAAACTGGAAATGTCGTTCAAAGTTGATGAATTCTCCGCGCTGCCGGCATCACTCACTATAAGCTCTAAACTACTATTCAGTATAAAGGCCTTCCAGACGATGGTGTACGTGATGAGCGATGGATATCTGCTGGACACGCACGAGAAGACCTTAAAAATGAAGAACCTTCAGTTGAACAGGACAATTGCTTCTGAGGTTCTACGACTTTGGGAAAAACAATTCGTCAAGGTTGGATAGTATGAGAGTGAGTGAATAAATAAATGAGTGAGTGAGTGAGTGCGTTAATGAATTAATGAGTAAATGAAGCAATGAATGCAATTATGAATTAATGAGTTTATGAATTGATGGGCGGATTTTTGATGGGTGAATTGATGAATTAATTAATGAAGACAGGATGTTCAAAATAATGAGTTAATGATGAGGACGGGGGTTTGTTGATCTCTTCAATGTTTAATGATGGATGGTGAAAGATTTCTACGAGTGGATTTGTGTTGGAGGAGTGCAGCAGTGATTATGAAATTGGTGGGCACGATGAAGATGATGATTGTTTGGGATCATGTTTTAGTTTTATTCGCTCATTTGTTCTGCTGATCAGCCTTGCTTCTCAAATTATACTCCCATTTATGAGTGTGATGTATTCGAATATCAGTAGCTGCTAGAATATAATAAAAAAAAACCATTCAATTTCAAATCAGGAAGTGGAATCATTCACAGCCGCCAATAAGTTCACAGATTACATTCAACATTACAATCAACAATTTCAAAAGCACAAACTTTCTGAAACGCAACAACAGCAGCAGCAAAACTTCAAGCAGCACAGAAGACAACATCAGTCGAAGCAATCGCCGCAGCAGCAACGACTTCCTTACGACATTCAGCAGCAGAAATATTCTCAAAAGTATCATCAACAACAACAGCAGCGGCAGCAGCAACAGCAGCAGCAGTTACAACAGACGCCACTAAAGAAGAAGCAAGCAAACGATGACATCCACGTTTTCACGTCAACAAACCTAGCTGAAATATTGGACCAGTTCTCACAAACTAATTACATGAATATAGCTCTGGCTTTTTTAACCATGGTTAGTCAATCTAATTTGTTATAAAATATTTCTGGCAACGAAAGATTATTATGATACTGATGATGATAATGACGTTGTTGTTGTTGTTATTGATAATGATGATTATATGCACGTAAACGATGATGATAGCGATGATAGTGATGCGTTTGATGCTGATGATTTGCTGTAAGCACAAAAGATGATAATGATGATGAAGAAGAAGATGAGGATGACGGTGTAACAGCCTGTGTGTGGTTTCCTTTGTAGCAGTTGATTACTTTACTGTAATCAGAATGAGATGAAGAAGATAGTTATTGTTGTGTTTGTGTAAACAATGGCGCTAGTTTAGTTAGTAAGTTCTACCTTTTCTTTCCATAGATTTATGCGCAAGCGTTGTTTTTGAGTTAACTATACAGAATGGATGGGTAGACAAGATAGTTGGATAGATAGATAACTGTAACTATAGGTTTAACTAGGTCGCTTATTTTTTTATTTGTTGTAATTTATATACCTAATCATCATTCTACATAGCCATTCTACTTTTATTATCATTTCAGTTATTTTAATGGTTTTTTTCCATCAGGTCACCATTTACACTACGTTTCATTCGTCATCATTTTCATTCATCATTTCATTTTCATTCATCATTTCATTCATTCATCATTTCATTCATTCGTCATCGTTCCATTCATTATCACTTACACTATTTCTATTATCGTCATTATCATATTTTTATGAATATTATTAAGAAATTGATATTTAGAGATTTATAAATTGACAACAAAGTCTGGTTAAAATACGTTTTTTTCTTGTAGTTTCTTCATTTATAGAATTTACTGATCAAAAAATTAATACAAGTTTTAATCCAAATTTTTTTGTGGTATGTTATAAAATAAACTTGAAGCTGTCTGCTGAGAAAAAAATTTATTTTCCTACTTGAGAAGAAATTTAAATAGCGAATATAATTTTTACTTCAACTTTTTGACTTTTTGAAATGAGAAGAAGAGTTTAAATTGTTTTTCAGTTTTAAAGGGAAACTGATAATAATAATAATTGAGCAAGTCTGTATTAGGCCTGGCTCATTGTGAGGTCTTTTGATGACGACGACGACGACGATGATGTTGGAGGTGTTGATGATAATGATGACGATGGTTGTGCTGCTGCTGATGGCCTTGGTGGTATTCATCATTATCATCATTATTGTTCTTCCTATTACTACTATTATTGTTGTTGTTGTTGTTGTTGTTGTTGTTGTCATCATTATTTTGTAGAATCTTTACTTAATTTTTTTGTGGCTAAAAGTTGCACGCATATAAACTGAGAAAGATTAAAAAAATATGATATGATGATGCATTGAATATCTTTGTGGTAGAGAAGAAGAGGCTGATGACGAGAAGATGCTGATGATGATGGTGGTGGTGGTGGCGATGGTGGCGATTAAAATTAATGATGACATCAACGCAGACGTTATGACCACTTATACACCATTTATTATCTCATTGTCAGAAAACTGACTGCCTGGCTTTGGCTGGCTAAATGGATGGATAGACAGATAGATGAATGAATGAGTGAGTGAGGGATTGATTAGATGGATAAATATATAAATGAGTGAATGAATGAATGGATGTACGGATAGGTTGATGAATGAATAAATGAATGGCTGGTTGGGTATTTGACTGAATGAATAAATAAATGAATGAACGAATGGATAGTTAGTTGACTGGTTGGCCAGATTGATGAATGAATTAATAGAAGGGAATGCATGCATGGGTGAATGAGTGAATTATTGGATGGACACGTGGATGACTGGATGAATGAGTGAGTAAATGGCCGGTTAAATGTACGTATGGATGAATTAATGATTATCTGATGGACAGCTTAATGACGAAGGAATGAATGAATATGACGAACTGATGATGACTGTGAAATGAGAGTTGATAAACAATGGATTTGAATTTGAATAATGAGCTGAAGGACCAAAAGACACATGGAATAGTGACAAATGTCTTGAAATATACTAAGTGAAGAATTATAATAAGATAGGAAAATTTGCTATGCATTCGTTGGTTTCATCTCTCAATGATCTCTCACTCAATCCTAACCTTTCTCTGATTTGTCGTTCCGCCTTATTTCTGCTTGCCCTCTGTGCCTGTATTCCCTAAATATTAATGTACACATTTTTAAGATTTTTGATATTTATTTATTTATTTATTTATATATTTATATATTTATTTATTCATATTCAAGTCCGCAAAGGCTCCAAAGATGATGATGACGGTTATGCTGTATAGGATGATGACGGTTATAACTTTAGCAATGGTGAAGAAGAAGATGATAATGATGGTAATAGCGTGAGTGTGGTGATATGATGATTTCAAATTGTATGATGCAACTTGGCAGTTTATTTATTTCAAACATCATTTGTTGGACCTTCGCCTGCGCCTGCCATGTCACCTTTGCCTGCGTGTGTGTGTGTGCCTGCTATTTATAACAAGGCTTGACTTCAAATTTGAATTTGTGAATAATTAATTATTTAATTAGGTAATTAATTAATTAATCTATGGAAAAGAAATAATTAAGTTTTATTTATTCATTTGTTAAAATTTTATATTCATTATTTTATTATAAAACCGAAAATCATTTTTTATTATTCCAACTTTTAAAAATTATTTCTCAATAAATTACATTTTCAATTTGGTTGTATCGTTCGTACGTATGTGTAGATGTACGTATTTATTGCAGACTTTTGTATTTTATTTAAATGTAATAATAATTTATGAGAAGCAACATCGCATGCAGGCGGACATAAATAAATCGAAATTCGTGATTCGATCCAACGCGGCGCAGTAACACCTGCCTGCGATTACTTCTGTTGTTTCATTGACGTTTTTAAACCGAGCCAAACAAATCTTGTTAAGAAAACCTCTCCACTTTGATTAAACAGCATGGATGTTACGGATGGATGTGCATGAATTTCGTGCAATTTAGTTTAGTTACTCGGCTTAATTATTCATTTAGCTTTTTGATACTATCATTTTCAAATCCGAATCATTTATTTTTTTTAATCTTCACCTATAATAGAAAAATTTTGTCTAGATAACTAATTAAATAATTAATTAAACAAATAAATCAATTAGTCAATCGATCAATCAATGAACTTGAGAAAACTATAATAAAGAACTTGGTTCTTTGGCAATTTTTTTGTCATGAACACAAGTCAGCAATCAACTCAGTCTTGTATGTATGTATGTATAGTTGTGTTGGTAGTTATTGGGAGATTGGTTTTTGTTGGAGTATATTTAAAATCAATTGAATGATGTTTCCCTGTGTTGAAACCGTACTTGATGAACATCTTTTTTGTGTTAAGGTTGCGTGTTAAAAGATGGTTTCCACAATGTATGCTAATTTATAGCAGATGAGCAAATCTTTTAATCATCAGCTTTCAATACGCTGACACCACATCCAATCAAATGATATATCATCGCCGTCGTCATCTTCATATTCATCATCATCATTTTGATCGTGTTGGTTCGTCTGGTCGGTTATGTTTGTAGTTTCTTATTGAGGTGGTGTTGGTTGGTCCTTATTTTTTATAATTTTTCTATAATTGACGAATTGATCATCGACATCATTTTCATCATCCCATCTTTTTCTCTTCATCACTTCTTATTCATCATTCTTATTATCACCATCTGTTCCCCGATGACCAGGTTATATACAGTTGCGTGACATCGGCGAACCTAGCGAGAAAAACTCGATGTCAGGTGTCCTCCATGGTGCTCGGCCTCCTCCTTCTCTCACTATCTTCCGCCAGTGGACTCGGGGTCTGCTCTGTCCTTGAGTTGAAGTTTAACGCAATCACCACTCAAGTGAGATAGCGCTGTCTCTGTGTGAGAGTTTGTGTGTGTGTGTGTCTGTGTGTGTCTGTGTGTGAGCAAGAGAGTGATGATGATGATATTAAAGTGATGATATAGAGACGATGATGATGATGGGATGATTACTTACAATCAAGTTTGATTTTTCATAAGTATAATCACACGCTGTTGTTAATGTTGATGGTGATGAAGATAATGAAGATTATGCGCCGGTGATGATTTCAGTCATAGTAATGATGTTGATGATGATATTGATGATGATGTTGATGATGATGGTTTTAGGCGGTGACATGACGTTGGTGACAGTTGTAATTGTTAATAGCAGCCGTGATGATGATGACGAAGATGATTATGTGTAAAATTTTTTATGATTGGGCTGTGGTCGTCACATTTTATGATTAACTGTGTGTGTGCAGTGAGTGTCTTTGTTGTTTTGTTTTACACGTGAGAACGCTTTAATACTTGATCGATTCAAATTTACATGCTGCTTGGCTAGCGTATTTTTTTTTTACATAAAACATAAACATCAGTTGAAAGGCATAAAAGTTACTGGCATACTCTAGCACAACGCGTTGATTCATTTGTGTGTGGTGCGTGTGTGTGTGTGTGTGTGTGTGTGTGTGTGTGTGCATGTGTATGTGTGTGGCGATTTGATGTTTGTTTTATGTTGTTACTGCATGTTTTATGGGCTGCACTTGACATTTTTTTTTATTAAAATTCAAATTAGATGAATGAACGAAGGAGTGTATGACGAAGAAAGGAACGATTAAATGAATAAAAATGGATAAATAAATTTAATGACAAACCAACCAACTAAACAAAACCAGGTGATCCCCTTCGTATCTATTGGATTATCAGTGGATAATTTGTACCTGATGATGCATACATATGCAAGACTCAACACTGATGATATATCTCTATCCGTGAGTTATTTGCGTGCCACATACATTTCAATTGTTCACAATTTAAATTTACATTCAATTGGGCAGGTCATTTAGAAATTATGTTCATTATATTTTATATGTCAGCGCACCGACTAAGACTACAGTACAACATACTTATTTACTGATTGAGTGGCTTGGTGCTTGTTACTGATTTAACTTCAAGTTAAACATTTCGATTGGAATAAGAAAAAAAATGCAGTTAGTTAGTTCTGCACGCTGGTTTAATTGAGAATCATGGCAGATTTTGTCGAAATTTAAAATTTTTCCCATGGCTCGTTTGGTGTGTATAAACGTTCGTATTATATAAATCTTGTGTATTTAGGTCCAAATGTAAAGTGCACCTATGATATATAACTTATTATTATATACACAGACTTGTATGTATATACAGTTTAGAAAATTTTTCCTGAAACCACCCAAGAAGCAAACTCTGCACAAAAAAAAAATACAAAAATTTATTGAAATATTGGCCACCGTGATGTTCAAGTATACATACACACACAGTGCCTAAACAAATATTTACACATACGTGGAGACATGCATTAGCAGAAGAACATATACAAACATAAAAATGAAAAATTGCTCACACTTATATGCTATATTTTCACGTTCACACACACACACACACACACACGCATACTTTTATAAACGCTCTTCTACATGCACACAATACAGACAGACACACATACACACACACACACACACACACACACACACACATACACGAATACATTGTTAGATATTCAAACAGACCCAAGCTAACAATGAATGAATGCGCTGATAGGACTGCAAGAAAGAACAGAGTGTAATCTAAATGTTAACAGACTCTTCTACTATTTTATGAAGCAAGAACTATATAAGCTAGCTAGAGCTACTTACATGGTGGTCTCTTATAATGTGCATGTACAACCTCAATAACAATAAGCACAATGTAAGTAATAACAGATGTGATTTCTCTAAACAATAATGATAATAATAAACATAAGGCAAATAATTCTTTTGATCAAATGCTGGCACACACACATACACACAAATACCTGAACACACACACATACATTAACACACATACATAGATGAGTTTGAAATATTGTTGAACAATTAAGTTGTTGTTCTATTCTGTTTATACTTGCATTTCTTATTTTTTGATGTATATATTATGTTACGTTGTATAACTCAGACTATATGCAGTGCACGTTTATGTTATGTATTTAAATTGTACTTCATATCGGGGCTCATGTTGGTATATGATACGGTGTAAGATTTAATAGTGATATCGCTAATAAAATGAAAAGACGTTTTATTATATTTCAATAAGCATTTCATCAGCCTTAATGGCTTGACAAATATATATTTTTTAATATATATCCAATCCTTGCTGGGATCTAACTCCATATTTTCATATTTATAATAAAACATTTTGCTGTTTGAATTGATTGTATTGAGTAAAGATTTATTTATTCATTTAATCAAATCTCTCATACACTGATTTTTCATTCTTTATGGTTATATTTTTGCTCGTCTGTTTCTAGGTCTCACTTTTTTAACCATTATCACTCACGATTAGGAATAAGTACGCACGGAATGAAGCGACAGCATATCAAATAAGATTGGTTAAGTTTTTTTCTCGTCTGCCTTGCAATCTCAAGTTCACATGTAACGTACAGATATGTAATTCATCCGCATACAAAGTTCAAAAAAATGTTTTCACGCGAGTTCGTGTGGAAAGTTTCCTTTCAAACAGGCCGCCTACATGGTTGTCGGAACTGTAAGTGCGTGCATCTTAACATGTAACATGTGCTCGCCTCTTCATCCGGCTTGTTTGTTTGTTCGTTCGTTCTTTCGTTCGTTCGTTTGTTTGTTTGTTTGTGTCGATTATGCGTACTAAATGTTACATATTTGCATGAGATCTTTCCTACATTTTTTGAAATGTACGTTCTTATTTTGTTTAGTTTTGCAAATATATTTTTTAGATATGGTGAAGTGATGAAACCATTTCAAGAGCATAAACTGTGATTTATATTTTTAAAATATTATACTGGGTTTGTCAGTTCGATTATTTGTTTGAACAACTGTTAATTGTTTATATGTTCAGTACATTCAAAATATAGAAGCGCGTGCGTGAAATGTGTGCGCGTAGCTTGTTTATTAGCAGGCAGACCTGTGTAAAGTTATAAAGTTTATGCATAATGAAAGAAGAAAATATAATTAAACTCTCCAAGCGTCAGCGAAAAATAGTTATGTTGACTTCATTATAAGTTGTGTGTATTGACACTATGGTTGGCCTTTGTACATTATTTTTTTAATTATAACTTATAAACTCAAACAAAACATTGATTCAGTTATTGGACCGTTAATTGAATAGATAATTTAAGATATTTTAACTTATAAACTCAAACAAAACTTTAATTCAGAGTTATTGGATCGTTAATTCAATAGATATTTTAAGATACACCATGTGCTGACTGCAATTAAATATTATCTCTTCAGCATCTTCATCACAGCACAGCATAGCACACTGCACAGATAGACAAATTGTTGTGCGTGTCATGTGGGTTCAGTGCTCCATTATTTGCCTTCAGCTTTTTATCTATCATGAATGAACATTATTTTTCTAATTTCACAAATTCAAATCTTGATGGGGTTATTTAGTTCAAATGTTTAAAACAAATGTGTTTAATAGTCGAACTTGTCTTCGTATTAAAAAAAAATTGAAAATTTTTCGTAAATCTCTTCTAATAAAAAAAATGGATAAAATGTGCTATTTTAAAGCGTAACTTTTGTCAAGTTTTGATAAACGTTAATATTTCGAAAGTTGAAATTTTCATTCAACTCAATAATTTCAATTTTTTTTTTAATTTCAGTCTCAGACAGGAATGTGCTACAAGAGGACAGGGGCGACCATCCTTGTGACGTCAGCATGCAACATCCTCTGCTTCATTCTCGCAGCCATCATTCCCATACCTGCCATGAGGACCTTCTGCTTGCAGGTCAGCCAGCCAGTTCATTCTTCTTCATCATGCTTGTAATGTTCGTGTTCATAAAGTTCACCATGTTTTTCATGTTCTTCATGTTCCACTTGTTCATCAATTGCAACAGATTCTTATTTGAATTTATTTATATATATATATATATATATATATTAGATATATAGATTATATATATATATATATATATATATATATATATATATATATATATATATATATATATATATATATATTAGATCTTGTTCACCTTGATTTATCACAATTTATGTTTTTTTATTTCTTGGATAAACATTTGTATTTCTGGCTTGGCGTTTGCACTGCTTGTTATTCTGCAGTACATGCTTTCATTTCATTTTAAATTTTTTCACAGTAATTTTTTTCAATTGTACTATGCAATTTAATTTTCTATAAATTTCTGCATAATATTTTCACTCGAATTCTGCTAAATGTTTCTCAGCAATTAAATCATAATAAAGATAATAAAATTATTTTTATTCTCGAATGCAACAAACCCCATCATAACCAAAATGTGATGGTTTGATCATTAAAAATTGTCTTCACCCGTAAACTGAACTTGACAGAGTTTTGTGTTGTACCATGCATATTATATTATTTGTCATCCTCTATTTAAAGTTTATTTTCAATGAATCCCAACTGTAGGTTGCATAATTTTGCAACATTATCATGCTAAATAAAGGAATTTTTTTCTCTGTCTAAAGTAACCAGTTGAACATTTTTAGTAACAATATTCGCAACTTTGCCTGGGCGAACGAACTTCGTGGCACTACTTTGTTTAATTAAGGGATAAAAATATTGATAGGTAATAAGTTAGTTGTCATTATTATAAGCAAAAAATATATTTATCATTTTGATAGTATGTAAAATGTTCTTTAGTTTCGTTAGAGTGTAGAGAGAGAGGAGTTTGTGTGAAATAAATGTAAGTAGCATTCGCATTCTCTCTCTCTCTCTCTCTCTCTCTCTCTCTCTCTCTCTCTTCTGTGCTACACTCTCCAACGATATTCTCCTCATCCTCTCACCATCATCACTTTTATTAACAATTTCTATTTTTCAATCATTTATATTAATGTTGTTATTTTCAGTTGTTGTTGTTGTTGTTGTTGTTTGTAATTTACAGCTAGCTAATATAATGTTTTCACACCAAATTAAAGGAACATGCAAACACGTCTGCAGCACAGCATACTTCAAATAAGAATGCAGTTATACACAACTTAATTGCGTGTTTTTTGAAAATATTTCTGCAAAAAAAAAATCATCTAAATGATCCGCTAAACTGAAAAATTAGATCAGTAACGAACGATCTTGCAGACTGTCGGGTTAATTTTGACAGCTGTGTACACTGCACTGTACTGTATTGTACTGTACTGCATACTTGCTATGAATTTATACATTTGTTTAGGAACCGCGCGCGTTTAAATGTCAAGCATTCAATTCTACTATACCACACGCGCATTTGACAATGCTGCTATTAATGTCAACAATAAATCCATAGACTTAAAAATAATTATTTAAAAAGTAGAGGTAATAGAGGGTATAATTTATATGGTTCTTTGATAATTGAGCCGTACAATTTTCCATCAAAGAAAACTCGTCTGCCCAATCCCGTTTTTGGTTTCTTCCCAGGGTTTCTTAATGTTTTCTTTATACATTTCTTATGCATTGTATGTTCAGGTTAATCCTACTTATCTCAATGCATTGTCTTATATACGTGTTTTATAATTACCTGATTCTAAAATGTAGACATTCTAATTGGATGTAAATAAATGTTATAAATTTCATAGTTAAATATTATTAAGAGTTGTGTGTGTGTGTGTGTGAGTGAGTGAGAGAGAGAGAGAGAGAGAATGTGTGTGTCTGGTCTGGGTTGATATGTTATTAATTTTCTTATTTGTTTCCAAAAATTGTTCGTTTGTTTTGTAGATTATTACAACGATCAGTGGTAGGTTGATTGATGGTAGGTTGAAATGACGTTGGTATGATATAATCATGGTTAGCATTCTAATAATGAATGTGATTAAATAGTAATGTGAAGAAGAAGAAGAAGGAATAAAATGATGATGATTGAGGTGATGATGATCTGAGGAATTTTCAAATTTTGTATTCAAGTTGTTTGCAGTGTTTATTCAGCCTGTTGAAGGTTTCAAATTTTATTTATGTTTCCGAGCTATGCTTCTGACTTCTCTTTGTGGAGATTTAAGATATACTCAATGTTATTTATTTACTACTAGGTTATAACTCGTACAATATAACATTTACTTTAGATGACGCGTAGTTTTGATCCTATATCATCATGCAAGATAGATGAATTTCTCTTAATGAAGCTGTTAATTTGATCTTTTCATTTTTATCTTATGTGTGCTCAAGGAACAAACTAAATAAATGATTAATTAAACACTCACACACACACTCTCTCTCTCTCTCTCTCTCTCTCTCTCTCTCTCTCTCTCTCTTTCTTTCACTCACACAAACACACTCACGTAAAGGTTGAAAAAATATTGTTTATTTAGGTATAATGAATATGTTCAGTAACTATTGTTATTAATATTATTTTTTTTTAAATTTCATTTTTATTTTTAACTGAAATTTTTTTAAAACCTCTGAAAAGTGTGTGGTAAGCCGAACGTAGTAAATATTTTTCTTTAAAGTTATTTATATTTAAGTATTTTTTTTAGTTTTTGAACAATATTTTGTTTGACGAGATGTTTTAATTTTCTTCATGTGCGCGATCTCAATCCAAAAATCTGCAATTTATCATTCATGTGGCATGTAATTTTGAAGACAATTTTTATTAAAGTTTGTTGTTTGTTTGTTTGTTTTATTGTTTGTTTGTTTTATTTCTTCGTTCGTTCGTTTGTTTTTATTTTAAATGCAATTTTGTATGGATTTATTTTAGTGTAATTCATTTTGTTATGTATTTACATTATTAAACATAAGATTAACCTCAGTTATAATTTTAATGATCTTACGATATTACCACGTTTCAATGTTATATGCAGGTATGGTGTATAAATACAAATTAAAATTATTCTGTTACTATTAAATTTTCAGAAACTATTATAACAACATTATGGTACAATAATTTACTTCCTCTTTGAATTTCGTGACAATTTTTTAATCATTTGGTGTTTTTTTTTGATTCGATGAAAATGATATTTGATTTGATTGTTGGAATATCATCTTCAACGTTCTTTCCATCCAGTGTTCCCTGATCGTTGGACTGAATACGTTGTCGGTCCTTACCATTCTGCCTGCGTTCATCTACATGGAAGGGAAGCTGCAGAAGAAGTTGAAGCTGTGCAAGAGGTTTGTAGTGTTCCAACTACTTTTATTATTAATTCATTTTTCGTTCTCACTTGTGCACAGTAGTTCAGTTTTTAATAATATCCTCTCGTGTATTTTTAAATGTATCCACATACAGGCTTAATTTGAAGGATGATACAGTTGTTTTATTTTATTTTTTCCCCCTACATTTTATTCCTATTGTATTCAATTTTTTTTTTACTTAATTTCATGTTGGCTCTTTGTAATCTATCCAATTGACGATGGTGGCCATTTATGGTGCGACTGCTATTGAACATGTTCTGGTATGTAATGGCAAAACGTCATTTGAAACAGGATTTTCTTTATAATTGTGTAAATCGTTGTAAATGGTTTGTGAGAAGCTTTTAAAGTTTTTTTTTCATTGAAGATAGTTTACAGTTTGTTTTAGGCTGTAAGAAGTCAATAAATTATATCATAATGTTACAAAGCTTCTTTTTCTAAATTGTGTGTAAGGATGTAGTAAATATAATGTCAATAAGTTGATACAAATTATTAATCATGTCTGATTATTAGTCATTTATTAATCATTAATCATCATCAAATTATTAATCATTTCACTGATCGAAAGCCAGTCAATGATTCGGACAAATGTAAATAGGTAAGTAGCTGTTAAGGGAGAATGTGTAGCGTCAATTAAGCGTACGCGGTGCTCAAGTGTAAGAAAATTCAAGAATAACATTAGCCTGCGGTGTACATAAGCTCTCGTTTACTTGATTAACTATTTTTATTTTAGGATTGATCTTTAAAAGATAATTATTTTAATTTTTGTGTTTATTTGTTTTTAGAATGTCAACGTCATCACCTCATGTGAGTAAAGTAAGATTAAAAAAGAAGAAAGCAGTGAGGCAGCTCTTCATTTCGTCGTCAGCACCACCTTCCCTCTCATCTTCATCTTCCACGCCATCATTGCCAACGAGCCAGTGGACCAAATGTTCAGATGAATTTTATGACTTTTCATCAGGTGGTCAACCCAACTCATCCCAATACAATCTCCAACTACAATATCCAGGACGTCACCAACAACATCGTCGACAGCAGTCGCAACTGCAACAAAGTCATAATAAACACCGTCTGCAACCAAATGATGATGCTCAACAGATGTTTCATCAACAGCGGCTGCAACAGCGGCAGCGACACATGCAAATCGGCGGCCACAAAGGCGTTGATGTGCCGGCTGATGGTGTTGATCAACATTTTTATGAAAATGATGACATCCAGTGTGGCCTGATGTCCAGAAAAGGTTTCATACCCGTCTTCTAACTATTTTTTAAACTGCTGAAGTAGAAACAAATTATTGTGGCGTATCAATGCTGTGTGATTTTTAATTTAATTTTAATCTATCTTACATTTTTTGGTTCATTATGTTTCAGCAGAAGCGTCTACCTCTAGTCCCATGGCCCACAGCACTTCAGCAATGCCACGATCGCAATCATTATCATCTTCGTCGTCATCAGATTCGATGACGTCACGATCAACGTCATCATCGTCGTTGTCCTCCTCCTCCTCTTCGTCCTCATCATCTTCATCATTATCGTCGTTATCGTATATTGATCTCGCCAGTAAAAATATTCAACGTGATAATAATGATGACGTCATTAATGTCGATGACAACGACGACGACGATGACGACTGCGGTCGTAAAACTGAAAGAAAAACACGTGACCACCACCACCATCGGTTGAGTGATGCGGCGATTAAGTTATGTGATATTCTATCGCTGGAGAACTTCTGTGAGAATGTTCTCTGCGTATTGTTACAGAAGTTACACGTCAAGGTTTCTATCTATCTATCGTTACTATTTTCTTCATAAATTCATTGCATTATTTTTATAAAATTGAATTAAAGAATTTTCAAACCGTCAATGTATGTTAAACCTGTTGACTTGCAGCACGTTTTTATTTATCGTTGAAAAATTATTCTCGTTGTACAAATAGACGATTATTGAACTTGACACTTTGATTCAGATCTGCATAATAACAATCTTCATCATCATCATCGTCATCACCATCATGGGAATTCCCCAAATGAAGTTGGGACTGGACTTGACGGATGTGGTGCCTCAGGGTACTCCAGAGTACAAGTACTTCAAAACGCAGTCTACTTATTTTGGCTTCTACAATTTCTTCGTGGCAACACAGGTTTTCATTATTACATTACATTTTTATTATATCACAAAATTGTTCTTTCAACTGAAGGTTTCATAATTATGCTTGCACACAAATTGTGGCTATTAATAATTTTGAAATAAAAATAATTATTTAAAAAAAAATTTTCTGAATGCAGAAAGGTTTCAATTATTCGTCACCTGGAAATCAGTTGCTTCTTCATTCATTCCACGAATCATTCGCAAGCATTAAGGGCATTGTTAAGGAAGACGGAGAACACCTCGCTCTCTCCTGGCTCATGCTCTTTAGGAACTGGCTGCTAGGTTGGTGGCTAGGTTCGCAACTGGTGGCTAAGCTGGTAGCTGGTTATGGTTGCTAAGTTATCAAGCCTCTAGTTTGTTATTGAGTTGTTGCTAGGATGGTTGCTGGTAGCTGAGTCATTAACTAGCTGTCTGGTTGTTTGCTAGCTGGTTGCTTGGTTGCTTTCTAGTTTCTGTTTAGTAGTTGGTTGCTTGATTGCTCTCTGGTCTCTGTTTTCTGTTTAGTAGTTGGTTGCTTGGTTGGCACTTGTGACTAGTCATTGGCCCGATTTCGTAATAAGTAATTAACATAAATTGATGTTGAAGCAAGAAGCATTAACAGCATCATGATGTTTTAATTGTAGATGTTCAGTATGCATATGACCAGGACATAAGAAACAATGCCATCGTGCTGAATGGATGGCTGCCTAATGCAACATCATTCGGTAGGCTGGGGTACAAGCTGATGGTGCAAACTGGTGTGCCTAATGTTATCAGTAAGGAAAGGGTGAGTTTGTCCTACAGTTAATATTGATTATCAATTGGTAATCGTAATTGCTGCAAATTTGTAACAATTATTCAAATCTTTCATTCTTCAAATTTTTAACAAAATGTCCTGATAGATAAAATATCAGAGGGTTATTAAATCAGTTGATAAAATACTTTCACTTGAACATTGATGAAAATTGAAAACGCGTGCATGTTATTTATCTTCCTCAGGTGTTCACGGGTCGTCTGGTGAACGAAAGCACAGGCGTCATCTACCCGCCTGCCTTCTACATATACCTCAGTGCCTGGGTCTCCAACGATGCTCTTGCCTATGGAACGTCGCAAGCGAGTATCTTCCCTGAGGCTGGCCTCTGGCTTCACGATGACAACGACCCCAACTATAATAGTGAGGAAGTATTGTATTGTATATTGTAATAGTGAGGAAGTATTATCATTTATTCATCATGCCTTTAGCAGTTAACAAACTTATTAAAATATTTTTATTTAATTTTATTGTTGTTGTAAATTGTTGCTTGCAAAAGTTTACATTTTGATAATTTTTTTAATAACTTTTCTCATTTTTATTTCCTTCCTTCAGTTCCTCCATCGTCGCCCATCTCCTTCGCACAAGTGGCTTATTACATCAGCAATCTTATGAATTCTCAAGATGTCATGCAGGCTCTTTATGTTAGTTGTTGTTGTTGTTGTGCTGCTAGTTGCTGCTTGCTTTTGTCGTTTAGCAGTTCATTTTTTGTTGTAAACGGTTCTCCCTTCACCCAACCTGATAACCAACCAACCTGAGAACCAACCAACCTGATAACCAACCAACCTGATAACCAACCAACTAACCAATCAGCCAGTCATGATGTAGCTTTTTAGAACCCTTCTTACTGCAATGACGCCATCACCATAGTACGTCTTTAACTTGCGATAATCTTCAAATTAGAAAGTATGTACAAACGTACCACACCACACAATTTTTGATCTATCTCAATTTTCGCAGCAGTTCAAAGCGATGAGAGGCATCATGTTTCATTTGGTTGGTTAGTGGATGTTCTCGCAGATTTTTTACCTTAACGGCTGAGCACAGCAATCCCTTACGTAAAAAATCAAATGCTTCATTACCACGTAAAGAAAAGAAGCCTGTCTAGATAAAAACCAAATTAATTTCGTTTTTTCAGTTATTGTTCTCACTATTCAAACGTACGTGTTTGCTACGTTGGTTATTTTTTTGAAAAATGTTTACCATCGTGGTCATTTTATGCCCTTCCATTTATGTGCTTGTTATGTTACTGTTGACATTTCCATTACGATTCAACCTAGTCCTTAATAGATGGTACCGTTATTGCATTCAGAAAATCCGTGAGATCTGTGACACGTACAGGAACCTCGGCGTTCCCAACTACCCGCAGGGAATCATCATTTCGTACTGGGAGCAATATTTCAACCTCAGGATTTACTTCTTCGTCATCGTCGTCGTCGTCCTCATCATCATCTTCCTCTTCAGCTTGCTCGTCCTACTGAATTGGTTGTTGGCTCTAATGATGGTTAGTTCTATGCGTGTGTTTGTGTGTGTGTATCTGTGTTTGTGTGTACGTGTGTGTGCTAGGTTTCTTATGGTTGCTTATTTTCATTTTTTATTGCACCAGTTCTTTTGTTATCTAAGTTGTTATTTATGCTCGCTCACTTTCTGTTTAACTGATGCATGTGATTTTTGTAACTGAATCACATGCTATTTTGGTTGTTGTTTGTTCCTTTTTGTGATTTCTTGTGTTCTTTATGCCAAAGTTTAGTTTTTATAGCCTAATTTATTTCTCTTCTTGATTTATCACCGTGTAAAATATCATCCTTGCTTTATTATTGTCGTCATCGTTGTGCTTAACAACATCCTAAATATTTTTTTTTTGGTTTTCAGATTGTTTTTTTTGTTGCAAACTCAAGTTCTGCCTTTGTTTTAGTTTGATCCTTAAATTCGTTGTTAATTTTTTAATGTTTTGTTTATTGTATAATTTCGCCATTTAAAATAAAATGATTGTTCTTATTTTGTTGTTTATATAGTTGAGATTAAATTTTTTGCTGCTGCATGATCGTGTTTTTCAACATCATTTGCATTATTCACGTAGCTAGTTTAATTCTTGCTATCATCATCATCGTCATCGTCATCTTCTTCATCATTCACGTCAATGACGAGCAGGTGTTGGCGTGCACCAGTACGATCGTCCAGTTGTGTGGCATGATGGGGTGGCTGGGCATCAAACTGAACGTCATTCCGGTTGTCGTCGTCATCATCAGCGCAGCCTGCAGTATCAAATACAGTATCATTTTTTTGCTGGTCAGTAATGTGGTCACCTTGTTGTTGTTGTATTCTTTCCTTCTATTTATACTTCGTGCGCTTCTCACTTTTGCTTTTTTTGTAATACAGTTGTACATAAAAATTATTCTTCATTTTCTTTGCTGCTAGCGAAACTTTCGTTTCACAAAGGCCGTGCATCTGCATATAAACCACGCAGTACATGCACGTGTGGGCAAGCAAGCCTTACGTCTCACGCACAAGTTTTGCAGCGTTGCACGGATAACCCTTGATTCTTGAACCAGGTAGATCAGCTTCCAACAACGGCTCGAATCATGAGACTCCACACAGCTGCATGCACTCTCTTGCTGCTGTTCATCAGTTTATGTTTATTGATTCGCTCGTTGTTGTTTAATTTTGTTTGTTTATGTTTTCAACTATGCGTATTTTTAAACATAACATTGTTACTCACATTATCACTACCATCATCGTCATCATCATTGTCATCATCATTATCATCTCTACAACAAATCCACCAACCAGGCTTTCACAACATGCATCGGCTCTCGTGACCTTCGCATGAGGAGAGCACTGTCAAGGTCGTTCCCCATGGCAACACGCGTCCTCATCACCTCCTTGCTGGGCATCGTTCTGCTGGCCTGCTCACCGTTCGCATTCGTTATCAAGTTTGTTTCTGCCCCTTGCTCCTTATTTATTGCATAATTATTTTGTTGTTTTTTAACGTTAATTATCGCATATTTTCTTTGTCGTTGATGTTATTAGTTGCATATGTTTTTTTTTTGTTGTTGCTCTTGATGTGCTAGCGACGTAGTGAAGTGCTCTAACGATGTTGTAGTTTGACTGACTGGTTAATTGATTTACAGGCAGATAATTTCTTTCTTTTCAACATTCCTCCGTGCATGCACTGTTTGCAATGATAGCGTCTGTCGTGATTCCAGTTTTTATTTTTTAAATTTTCTAATGGCTCTCGCATTTCGTTATTATTGAGTAGCATTGGCGCTGTTCACTGTCACAGTTGTCATTTTTTATAATTATATAACTAACATGCATATGTGTGTGTGTGTGTGTGAGTGTGTGTTTGTGTCAATAGAGAATTGATAAGATTTTGAAAGATTTAATTATGTCAATTTCGTGATCTTATGACTTACAGAATTCTCGCCTATCATATTCTATGGTCCTTAATTTATGCCTGAATTTGTACATGTTTAGTATATTGAGAATTTTTTTTAAATTCTGTTTCTCAACATTACATCTGTCTTTCATAACTAACGCGCATGTCTATAGATGTTACGTACAGGTTAACTGTTGCGTAAATATTGTATGTAAATATTGTATGTAAATGTTGTATGTAAATGTTATATGTAAATATTTGGTGTAAATATTGTATGTAAATATTGTATGTAAATGTTATATGTAAATGTTATATGTAAATGTTATATGTAAATGTTATATGTAAATATTGTATGTAAATGTCCTACGTTCCTTACTCTCCTCACTATCCATCAGGTATTTCTTTTGCTCGTTCACGATGATGTTGATGCTGAGTTATACGAATGGTATCATCTTGTTGCCGGCTGTTGCATCCATCCTTGGTCCCACTCCTGAGGTTTGTTGCTACTTTTTTTTGGAGTTTTCTTTTGTTTCTGTTGTGTTTTTTGTGTTATTTGGTTGTGGAGTTTTGTTTGTAATGAACGTAGTTTATGACAGTTTTTTCTATGTTGTTGTTGTTGGTTTTGTTGTTGTAACGTCAACTATCAGGAGTGTTGTTTTTTTATGTGGCTCAAGTGATGGTGTTATTTTTTGACGATATTTCTGGCTGACTGGCATGATGGTTCAAGTTTTGCTGATGTTTTGATGCTGGTGCGTTCGTAATTATTTGAATAAAAAAATAAATATATTGAAAATGAATTTTTGAATATTTGCTGCAGTCACGGATGTTGTTTGCACCTGCCAATATATTCAGATTAGATTAATCAACTAAATTGCTTACAACAGCTGACGCCCATCGACAGCAGAACTTATATAGAAGTGAACAACAAACTCATCTTTGCCGAGCTCTACAACACCACAAACAACAACAACAAAAAGAGAAGATCTCAAACAACGAAATTCTCAAAAAGCGGCAACAGGGGCAGATTAAAAGGCAAGAGAGCCGTTAGGCCGGCGACGTCATCATCTTCATCGTCATCATCATCGAGGAAAAGGAAAAAGTTAGCGAAATATCCATACCAGTTTGTTCCTACGAAACTCTCAACCATCATCGAAGAGAACTCCTCCAATAACTCCGGATCCAATGTTTCCATATCATTCTCTGTCACGCCAACAATCGTCATCAACAACAATTCTTGCGGCAACAACTCTTGCAGTAGCAACAGTCGTAACAGCAGCAGCTACAACAAATATAGATGTAGTAGTGGTGGCGGAAATGGTGGTAGTAGCGACAGTGTTAGCTGCAGCAGCAGCAACAACAACAAAAAATGTAAGAATGGTAATGAAGATGTTGGTGATGTTCACAATGGTAATTGTCAGCAAGATAATTTATATAACATCAACAACAACGCGTCAAACAACAACAACAGCAACAACAGTTGCAGTTGTTGTTCGCCTACAATAACAACAGTTTGTTCCATCCACACCCCGCCACCTCTTCCACCTAGATCATCATCATCTTCATCATCATCATTCTCAACATCTTCACCAGCATCGTCAGTATTGCATAATAATAATAACCATAATAATAATAATAATAATAATAATAATAATAATAATAATAATAATAATAATAGTAACTGCAGAGGCAATAACAACAATAACAATTTCATTTTTTACATAAGCAGTGATGAGCAGATTGTCAATCTCAACAGTCATCAATTAGCCCAAGAAAATAGCAATGAAAACAACAATAACAACAACATTAAAAATAACATTAGTAACAACAACAACAATAATAATAATAATAATAATAAGCAAGTCACTACCGTTAGAGCTACTGCTAGACTGAAAGTTGAAATCCACAATAGAAGCAATAATTAAAGAAATATTTTTAAATTATTTCTTTTTGTTTGTTTGTGTTTGTGTGTGTTTGTGTGTGTGTATATATATATGAATGTTTATATATATATATATATATATATATATATATATATATATATATATATATATATATACACACACACAATTATTTATAAAAATCACTGATAAAATAATTGTATTTATGATAGTCTAAACCCAAAAACGTATATATATATATTTTTTCTCCAAATATATATAATATATATATATATATATATATATATGTATATATATATATATATATGAGCATACGTATGTGTATATATGACATATATATATATATTTATGTGTGTGTGTGTGTGTGTGTATATGTATGTGTATGTATGCATTTATATTTATATAAATGTATATTTATTTAAACGAATGTATATATATTACATATGTGTATATTTGTTATTATTATTATCATCAGATCAGTTTATTGTTTGATGTCTTTGTTGATGTTATTGTTAATTTTCCATTATTAATTTCCTCACCTTTCAATGTACATGCAGTCCGTTGTGTTATTTAAAGTTATTAACTCTATGTTATTATGTCTTTGTTTAGCAATTTCAACATTGTTCGTCATCATGGTCTTCAAATTCAGATGATATTTAATTATTAATTATTATTATTGTTATTTATCATTAACCATTTCGTTGTTGATATTTTCTTCAGATATTAATTAATTACTTTGTTCTGTTGTAAACAAAGGCATTCAGTTTTGGATTTTTGTTTTTATTAAAATTTGTAATTATTTGTAATTATTTGTTTAATTTGTTTGGATGCGAACTTTTCTACACAGCTCACATGAATTTTGTCTTGCAAATCATTTCTTCCGCAACTCACAATCAGCCATTTTTTACGATCAACTCGTTACACAATTTACAGGATCAACGCTCTTCTTATATTCATTAAGACTTAATTTTAATAAAACAGAATTTAGTGTAATAAACCTGATTGAATGTTAAAATGCTCTACTCAACTTTTTATTTCAATGTTTATTAAAAACAGTTGTAGTTGTTGCTGTAGTAGTAGTAGTTGTAGTAGTAGTAGTAGTAGTGGCGGTGGTAGTAGCAGCAGTAGCGTTGTTATAGACTAACAGTTTATAGCACAACCTTCTAATGATTGAAATACAGCATGCTTCTAGTCAGGCTTATAATTTTCGTGGCAGGTATGTTCGATGTTGTCTCTTTCATTACAAAACCATTAAAACACGCACGCTTTGATCATTTCGCAACCAATCATCGAGCACAATCAGACATTAGGCAATCATTACTTTCACTAATTAACGCGCAAACATCATTGCACATCAAGGTGGTCTTATTCGCAAATTAAGAAATGTGGCAGCAATCACTTGAATGAAGAATGACTGAATTTTACATGCATTCGTGTATATATTTGTGTATTTGTATTAGAGTATCTGTTTGTTGTGTTTGTATGTATAATATGTATAGCATTACACACATTTGAGTTAGTATAAAATTGTTATATGTAAATGCATGTAATATAGTTACGTACGATTTGCGGACACAATCATGTACATTTTAAGTTCCTCCTATCCATCAACCATCATTTTATGTGTGGCAACGTCCATTGAGTTCGAGTTCAATAGAGGGTGATTGATGATTTATATAACAATCATCGTCTTCTTCTGTTTTTCATTATATTAATTTTTTCGTTTTTTTTTAAATTTATTGGTTGTATGCGTCTGTTGTCGTCATTCTGTACGATTTATTTTGTTTTCTGCTGTAAGGTACCTAATTTATTGAAATGTCAGACATGAAACTTGCCTCACTCAACCAAAGTGCATTTAACTCGTTCATAACAAAAATGGCACAATTTTTTTTATTTCAAAGACTGTTTGTTACGGCAGCTTCATTCGTTCATCGGTTATTCATTCATTCATTCATTCATCATTGACAACTCACATATGCACTCACTCAGTCATTACGTTACTATCAACAAATTTATTCACTGCGATCGATCATTTATTTATTTGACGGTTTATTTATTTATTTATTTGATGTTTTCCTTCCATTTCCTGGCTTCCGCATGAGACTTCATGTAGAAAATGCAGTTCGGTAGACGGCTTAGCGTTTTACATTTGTATTGTAGATCATATTTTATTTTGTTTTATCCAAAAGGCTAGAGTTAACTAGAGTATAGGTGTTTTGTATATCTCTGCAACCTGTTTTGTTTGTACCATCATGCATCAAACAATTTTTAAGTTTGGCCTTTTTATTTATTTTTTTTCAATTTTTCTTATTTAACGAAGTTTTAAAAAATTAATAACTAAGTACCGTTCATTCCACCGAAAATAAAAAGGGAAGATCAATTTAATGAAGTTCGTTTTTTATAAACTTACAACTAGATTAACTTGGTCGGTCTGCGGGAAAGCTAGCATGATAGAGAGGTACCCAGGAGGAGTTATTTAACATGTACCCCTCTGCATGTGCCTCGCGCAATTGTTCAACCTGGTTCGAGCGACGCTGTTTCAGTAACAACGTTCAGGCAAGCGATACATGTTTCGATCCATGGTTGGGTTGGGTTCCTTGCGTACGATTTGTACGACGCAGAACAAGAACATCGTACCTCCATAGGTCGAATTATACGGAAAACAACTGACATCATGTAGGCAGATGGCCTTATATATTATTTAGATCTAAATAATCAATAAGTTAAAAAACAATTAAAAGCACCAGTTTTTGTTGTCTGTTCTCATGATAACATGGCCGCTAATCTGAATAGATACTTATGAACGATCACATTGAAGATGTCAGGCGATGCTTGAGAAGCTCGATTTATGTTAGTAACTTTTAAACGACACAAAATAAATCAGCATTCACTCGTTGTTTTGATTTATCAAGTAATAAATGACAAACAAGTTAAAATGTCGATATAAAATTAATAAAAATAATAGGCAAGTTTTTAAGAAATATTCTGATCATTCTTTTCGTTCGTGACATTAAGATTTTGCATGAGTAATGATTCAGTTAAGCTGTAATCTCCACCCTGGCCAACATCAAGACCTTCAATGTCAAACGAGTACTCCTTGTAAATTTTTGTGTCGTCTTCTGCTGCGTCATCTGCATCAAGAGAGGCTGCTGAAGTTTCTTTGATGTTTTCATGAGCACGTTTGTTAGGGTTATCTTCTTGATTCTCTTTATTAATGCGTGAAACTAATATCGAAGAGGATGAGGAAGTTGATGAGGATGACAATGATGATAGGGACTGCATGGCGTCCAAGTTGGTCGACATTCTGTCAGGCTGTTTTCTCGATGGCTGTGACGGCAATGCGTTTGAGTGATGTGTGAACGGCTGGTGCATTTGTGAAAATTTTAACGTTTGGCGCTGCGATGTCGACTGCTGGGAAAATTGTGAAGATGAATCTCGACCTGGCAAATGTTGTTGCCGTTGCTGCTGTTGTTGGACTAGCGGCTGGCGCAGTTGTGATTGTGTTTGCTGTACGTGTCGCTGCGATCGTTGCTGCGCCTGTTGTGGCTGTTGTTGCTGTCGTAGTGCTTGTTTGTAATTATCAAATCCTGCTGGATCTTGTTCTGCAGGAACAAATACATTCCTAGAAGATTCTTTGATTGGTGGTGGAATGTTGAAGAGAGAGTCAATGTGTTCCGTTAAAGTTTTCTTGTGTGGAGCATCAATTCTCAATGCATCGTTGTCACTTTTCTGAAAACTGTTTGAGCTATATCTTTCAAAGAGATCTTTTGTGTTTTGTTTGTCAAATTTTGCTGGAATGTCATAGTTCCTGTTATTGGTTGACGTTGTCGTGGTCGCGTTATTCTGGGTCTGGACTATATTGTTGTTGTTAATGTTTATGCTGTTGTCGTTTGGTTTGGGAATGGCTGATTGGCGCAACACATCATTATTCTGTAAAGCTTTCATGTACAATTCATCAAATTTTGATGCAGGCCTGTAGAAAGTTCAAATATTCGTTATAGGAATGTTTAAAATATTAAAAATAACAAAAAGGCTCTTCAAATAATGTCGTGTGTTTAGTACTAAGAAAGTTCATCAGGTAACTATGAACCAAAAGTTTTCAAGACATGTTTATGTGTTGTCAGGGATATCAACTTTGAAAGAGCGAGGTTGATTTCGCTAACGAAGATGTAGGTGGTCAACCGATGCCTTGAAGCAGTTACAGACAGTGGAGGTGGTTTTGAGGTGTAAAATAAAAACAATAAAAACAACAACCACAATAGTGATAATAAAATAACTGATGATAATAATAATAAATTTTAGTAAACAAAAATATAACCTTTCAAAACTGTTTAAAAGAGATTGAACTGACTGGTTGATATCTATGTCATCTTGACCCAATTTGTTAGATTGCAATTGGCCATATAGTGACGATTGTTCCAATAGAAATGATTTCATCTGAGCTGCTGTTGAGTTGAGTAGGGTTCTGTTTTGCAATTGGTCACCGAGGCTGATGCTGGAGTCATGGCCGTAGTTGTACACGTTGTGGCTGAAGAGGGATTCATCAAATCTGCGGCTGTCATCTTCGACCAGGCCTTCATTATCTTGCGCTGCATTGTCAATGGTGAAATTAAAAGCGGTTTGATCTACGCCATCTCTGCCGTTGTTGTTGTTTTTATTCTGGTTGTCGTTGTGGTCGACGTAAGATATTTGTGACGTTTCGTTGATGGGTTGCTGTAACCTCGATGGGGATAGCGAGGCAGACAGTGACGGTGGCGCTGGGAAGTTGAGTAGCGTCGGATCGAGTTCTGCCATCGATATCAGTGGTCCTAAACTGGTTGCCGCGTGAAGAGGTAAAAATTGTTATTAACTGATCGTGCGCGGGTACATATAATTGTCGTAAAAATTGTAAAAGAATGCTCGACAACAGTTAAGAAAAATATAAAAAAATAAAATTCTATGTGACAATCTGAAGACAGAATGTTGTTACAAAATTACATATAAATGCCATCTTACAAGCCAAGATGAACACCTGAGTTAACTGCCTTGATGATTGAGAAACGAAGTTTTAGTAATATAATAATAATAATTATAGCTATAATAATATCTTAAAAATTATGTTTTTGAAATATTATTATGGTTATTATATGATATTCATTAGTGATAACATAACACATAACAATAATGATCTATCTACCCGATCTGTTTGAGCATCTCGAGGAAGTTGTTGAACTGTTTGAAAGAGGCCTCGATACTGTCCAGTGCCTCCTCGCTCTCGACCATCATCTGTCTGTTTTCCTCCAACTCTTC
Source organism: Helobdella robusta (assembly GCF_000326865.2). NCBI lineage: Eukaryota > Metazoa > Annelida > Clitellata > Rhynchobdellida > Glossiphoniidae > Helobdella > Helobdella robusta. Next base: position 2,557,718 of record NW_008705512.1, read on the forward strand.
ACACCTCGCCTTAAGTCGGTCATTCTCCAGTTTCAACTTTTCAATTAAGTTAAAAAAGTATTAAGGTTTTACCGGAAATTTTACAATTTATCCAAAATAATTTACAACTTTTGTTAACCACTGAACTCAGAGTTTGTTATATTTCTATATTTCTTATAAGACAAACACATGTTTAATTATGTTTTAAAATGTTTTGGATAAGTTGTATTATTTTTCGTAAAACCTACAATTAACTAAATATTTATTTATTTATTTGTTTATTTATTTACTGTTTGTATATATCAATGAATACCTAAGACCAGGTGAAACAAATATTGGCAGAAATAAACATGTTTGCATGAAAAAAAACATGCTCTCAAATGAAAGTTAATATATAGATGACAATCATACACGAGATTAGAAGATGTTGAAACCTGTTGGAGATACATAGTAATAAAAACTGATATTGTGGCATTACGATTTTATAACTTAACAACACCAGATACTGTTAAATTAAAAGATTAGTTTATGCAAGACAACTCTGATGTGCATATTCTTGAAAAGATTTATCGCTAAGATATTAAATAAAGTATGAAGATGAACATCATGATGATATGGAGAAAGAGAGTCGTACAGTGGAGTAAGGCTAAACAGCATGCAATGTAGTTAGAAGTTAGAAGCTTACTCTTTCAATTTCCCTGACGGACTCCAAATTTTGTTCTGATCGCTGCCACTCACTGACATCGCCCTACAGAGTTATCATCTTTATTTTATTAATATCATCATCACAAGCATCATTCTCTTAGCTATCACATCGGGATAACAAAATATTATCTTATTATATCACATTACAGCTGATCATCCTTCATCATCCACACTATAAAATTTGTATCACGGTAAGTTGACGTTGAAACTGAATGATTAGATGAACTGATGATGAATGACCCCAGAGATAACAAAAAACATGATTCATATTAGAAACAAACAGGTAATTCTGGCTGCTTCTTTTTAATGTTATCCATACTCCTGGATCTTGTTATGCTCTTATCAACATCACCATCCTCCTCATCATCTTCATCAGTGACATCATAAACATCGTCATCCTGTTTTTTGCATGAACTTATTTTCCTCCTAGCATGGACTGTAGTATGCTGCACCTTGCCTACTAGTGAACGCGTCGTCGAAGCTGCAGTTGGGGATCTGCTTGGCAATTATATTTTTATAAGGTCTTATTCAAATTATGGAACTGTTAGGTTTATGGTTAAATACTCCTACCAATTTAAATAAAAGATTTTAATTAATATGCAGAACTTGCAGACAGTTTCCAAACTAATGAAAACTTAATTCGCCAAAGCTGCAATGTAAATCAGAGAGTAGATCAACCAAACAGCCGACATTATTAGACATTTATCAACATCAGTGGACATTCGTTGAATTCAGTGGACATTTGCTAATTTGAACAGCAACGGTCAACAACCTGAATCGAGCAGCTCTCAACGCAGTCCTCCAGGGCAGTCCATACTGCTTTTGATTGTTAGAATGAGTGTTGTTTCTGTTGGCGTTTGTTTGGACGACCATGTTGTTGTTTTTGTTGACGTTGTTGCTGTTGTTCACAGAGATTCTTGACTTACACCTCGCACCGGTTGGAGATTTGATCTGAAAAATTCGGACAGATCGTTAAATATAAAGGCAATTCAATATGTGAGTAGATTTAAAATTAAACACCAATAAAATGAAATTATTGGGGAATGAAATTTCATCTACATATAAAAACCACCGTATGTTTAACATAATGTAAACATTGTCCAATACCCACCGCGCTATTTTTCCTCACAAAAGGCATTAACTGCTTATTAGATGGATGATGGTTGGCTGATGAGACCTGTTGGCTGGTTGCTGGTCGACTTGAAGACTGGTGGAATTCTTCCAACTTCATCCACATGTACTGCAAGTTGTCAATGTGGTAAGATATTAAAAGTAATGCAGTGCTATGCAAAAGCATGTTTTAAAAATTTCTGTAATCTGCAAACATATGCAATGCATACTAAGTGATATAAATTTGATGACAATACTACAACCTCTACCACATCCATGTATGTATATAAAGAAAACAGCACTATCAAAATTTCAATTTATATGCTCCGGTTGCTGTATTTGGAACTTTGTGTGTTTATAACCAAAAAACTCCTTTCAAGTTGCTATGCTAAAAAGCTGCAAAGGCATCCACCATAAGCTCTGAGAGCTAGCATATTTTAATGAATTGTCTATCTGGCTGCATTCTTTGGAATTTTACCTGTTACATAACGATTAATAGCCATCCAAATGTGATGAGTGTGTCTGCAATTTTATCGATGAACATTTTTGTCATCTTGTTATTATGTGCTTTTTTGAAGTAACAATCAACGAGAAAAAATGTAATATTTGAGATTTAAACTAGGTATGCATAAATGTTACCAACCACATTGTCATCCATTATATAAATAATTATATACATTATCACATTATCTACATTATCACTTCTATAACTATCGACATCAGCATCCAAGTCACATCTTACTCTGTTAAATAATTATTATCATCATCATCAACAACAACAAGAACAGCTGCTGCAGCAGCTTCATCAACCTCAGTTTCATGACCTCCACAGTTTATGGTGAGCTGATCCAAAATGCTCTCCAGTATTTTCTTATCTGAAGAAAGTTGTTGAAAAATTTAGTAAATGTTTATAAGTGCTGTTTGTTATTCTTTACAGAATTGTTCGCAAGAAGTGAGTAGATTGCAATGATGAAAACGATGGTAAAATTTGACGAACTCATACAATAAAAACCATCACATTCAGACCAACAGACCAACCAACCAACCAACCAACCAACCAACCAACCAGCCAACAGACCAACCAACCAACCAACCAACCAGCCAACAGACCAACCAACCAACCAACCAACAGACCAGCAACTTACTTATCTGGCTGTTGTTCCTGATGTCGATGACAACAAGAGATGTGTTAAACTTCAACATATCAAGGATGTACTGGGCCCCGACGTCAGTTATGTTGCAGCACTGCAAGTCAATTGCTGCATTGAAAACAATCAACATGTAACTATCAGTCAACCTTAATTGAGCAACATCGATTACTAATTCAATTACTAAACGAATTTTCTTATTTATAACTCTTTTCCTCTCTGAGTGCTTAGCAATGACCATCAACCACAACAACAACACTTGCTATATCATTCAAGCAAACTACCCATTTAAATCCTCAATATCCTACCAACCGACCTCTGACCCAGAGGTCATCAAGGAGTGCAGAACTAAGTAACTGAATGTCCTGATTGCTGATCTGTGGGTTGTTGTTCAGGGTGAACCTTCGCAGTCCGCCCATGCCGTCCAACTGGGGCTTGCGGTACCTCAAACTGTTCTTCCATATCTCGCTGTGACGCATGGAAGATTGCATCTGTAGTGTTTATTGTTAACGTGTACTATCATTTGATTGATTGAAAGTCCATGCAGCTTATAAGGATGCAACTGACAGATGATTATTATTTTTAGAGTTGTATGACAAACAAATATAAATGTACATTCCATTGAGAAAATTCGTAAATTTAAGTTTTCAACACCAAAGCAATCAATAATAAATGGAATGAATGCAAAAATGGATCGATATACAGCATTATTTGTCAATCTCCATATGGTTTTAAGTAAGATAATCTACCATTCAACTCAATCAGCGTATGTACAAGATCAACATAAACCAGTAAATAAAATCTCGACCACCAAAACATCAACCAAAGACTATAAATTCAACAAACCCTGATGAGCCAGGCTAGCACACTGGCCGACTTGCCAAATATGTTGCAACTAGTAAGATTTAAAAACTTCAAACTCATGTTGTCCACTATCCCCTTGCAGACAACTTTCGTTTTAAATCATTTTTATTAATAATGATAAATGCAAAGTTACGAAAGTTATTATTATTTTTTCTTTCTCTTCAACTAAAAACATGAAATATCATTAAAATTAAAGTAATGCAAATTAAGATATTACCAATTTAAAACCGAGAGCCATCAAAGAGTTCAATCATTTGAATAAACTCTAAATAAATAAACTTTAAATACAAAACCCTAGAATTTAGTCATTTAGGAAGACATTAAATAGATGAAAAATGTTTTGCTAGACTGTCATAAGCCACACTATTGATCTATACATTCCTATTTTTGATTGTAAAGGCTTAAAAAAAATTGAGCATGTGACAGTGAGGGCAACACTACCTTCAAGCTGCTCTCCATCTTTCAGTGAACCTTCAAGTGAAAGATAAACCAAACTTCTGTTTACATACAAACCCTGTGACATAGATTTTAAAATATTTTAATTAATTAATTAGAATAAATTAGTGATAGTCAATTTTATTGCAAATTAATGACAGTTATGAATGTTATTATAATATAAAAGATTTATAATAAAAAACCTTGCTGATGGCTTCAACATCTCGATCACTCAATGGCAGAGTATCCAGTGTTAGGTTGGTGAGGTAGGAACTGATACAAAGGCAGTCTCGAATGGCTTTGCTCAGCCTCGAAACATATTCCCTTAACATTAACATCTTTTGCTTTTTCTGACTGTTCTTGCTGCTTTCTGATCATTTATCAAAGTATTTTCATCATTTCTTAAAGCTTGTTGAAAGGTTATTTTCAAATCTCATTTAATTCAATTAAAAACGAACCAAATGAACATATGATACAATTATATACCATTATGATCAGTTTTTATGTAATATAACATTGAAAACACAAAATGAGTAGTTTAATAACAACCTTTTACTAAATTTTTTCAAAGTAGAAACATAAAATTCCATTGAATATGCAGAAGCAAAAAATTAAAAATTAAAACGAACTTAGTTCATCGTAGTTATATTTCATTCCTTTAATGGTGATACTTTCCAAATGTGAGCATTGCTTCACCGTGCACATGATAACAGCCCATTCCTCTAATCTAAAAAAAAGCACTGAATATTTTTACTGTTTTACAAAATTATGAAACATCTCAACATTTACCATTTTTTATTTAAACAATTCCAAGTCAATAAATGACACATCATGTCAACCAAAGATTAAATATTAAATAAATTTGATTTTGAATTTTCCATACATAATTTTGACTTGAGATTATCATTATAATTATATTATATTATATAATATATGAAAAATATAAAATAAATTCATTTTTTATTTCAACTTTCAAAATAAAAATTTAGAACTAACATTTTCTAATCTAAATTATTTTTTTATTTAACTTAATTTTTAATATTTTTATAAACAATTCATTGATTTTGTAATTAATAATTACTTTTTAATTAAGTATTATTAATAATATTGCTACAATTACAATACAAACCTTAACTTGCCAACACTCAATTCCAATCTTTTATTTTTGAATTGTGAGATGATGTATGGCAGTGGGTACAAGCCGTTCATGCGGCACACATCAACGTAATAATCTTCAGCATTGGAATATGTGCCATCTTCATTGGCGTTGTCCCCTGCCTTCTTCTTGTTGGGCAGTGCAAGTTCAGCTATTTCCATGACTATCTTCCAATTTTTATTTTTTATTTTTAAACCGATAAAAATTGTTACAAATAATTTTTAAACTAAAAACCTCGCAACATAACAAATGGAATAACAATTTTAACAAACTAATTTATTTAACAAGAAAATCTATCAGGCAAGTTTACTTTTGTATTTCGTTCAAACATGTTTTCAAAAAGTGATGTGCTGAATTGCTGAAACGAAATGTGCACAGGAAATGAGCTTGAATTGAAACTATGAATTATGCCGTAGGCATATATATAGAATATATAAGGAATATTCTATATATATGGCCATAGAATTATTTTAGATAGGAATTGAAAGAACGCACACGAACTCCTACTTAATGTATGCATGAACTAAACTTTACTTGAAAGCGTTTTTAACTACTTTCATTACTTTTAAATATATCCTAAAAATTGCATAAAATGCCACAGCCTAAAATTTAGTTAATGCGTTAACATTTCTGAGTTAATTTATTTCAGCGCTGATTTAATAAAGTTTATATAGTTAAACAAATTCTGAAAATCATATCAAACTTGAGATTGGTCGACATCAGTGAATGATATGCTCATATCGCGCTATCACTTTATAAAACCATGGCGCAATGACCAGGTTCGAATTCTTCTGCACAAAATATTTCGGGTACGTTGGTAGTTCTCACAAATGCATGCAAATGTGTTGATGAATGGTTTATTTTTTTTCAGCTTGAAATTTAAAAGACCTAAAAATGATTTATATAAAAAGGAAAATTGTTTTTTTTTACATAATTTCAAATCTTTAGATAGGCAAAAGATGTTATTATTAAAATGATTTTTATAACAAAATTCGTTTTTAAATAAGAAATTAGATTTCAAACTTATTATGCAAAAGATCAATCGAAACGCGTTTGTTTAATTATATCGTAAATATTTGGGATTGAATTGAATTTAATGTGTTAATGCTAAACCAATTTACTTTTTCAATTCATTTTTAAACTAATTATGTGAATGTTACGTTTTTTGTATAGAATAAAATAGCTGTTAAATAATTCACAGTTTTGCTTTAACCATCTCAACCAACCGTCGCCAATCAGTTACATTTCGTTTACTATAAAACATAAAAATAACATAGCAGTGCAGCTGAATAAAGTCAAGAACTACATGACGCGCTCATTGAATATATGAAATTAAAAAAATCAACAAATAAATTATAAACAAATAAAATGAACAAGCACAACGAACGGAACGAGCAAACCAACAAATGCTAATTAACGAAGCAAAAAAACGAGATAATAATTGTTGAAACATGCAGACCGACACGCACATGAAGCTCTCCTAATGCAAAACATCTTCCTCGTCTTTATTACCTCCTCCACTTTCTTTTCGCTTAGTCCGAAAGTTGATGCAAAAGGTTTAATGATTGAACTATAGACAACCAATATTAATGATTTGTTCCTTAAAAATTGTGGACCGTTGTTTTATATTTTCGCACTTTTATTTCCAAAATAGATTAACACAAAGTTTTATTTCTAGAGCATTTGCTAAACGACACGTTTGACTTTTAAGCGCGTAATTTTGAAATCATCAAAAAATTTAAATTGCATGATGTTGAAATGATTCAATAAGAGAGAAATAATAATTCTTAAAAATCATTTACCTAATTATTTGAATTCAGGCCCCTTCTAAGACAATTAAATTCCTACTTGATGTCAATTTATGAATGATCGGTGGCCGATTCGTGGCATGTGCGTTGCGTACATGCGAACGTGTTAATTCTTTCTTATGCAGCGAAGTTTTAGAGCTAATAAATTTTTGGATAGTTTCTAAACTGCTTCTAAGAAAGAATTTATCGGGCTGCTTTTATAGAAAACCTAAATAACGATTTAGATGGTGCTATATAAATAGTCATGTAGACCCGTATATAAAATAATAACGCTAGATGATATTTGGAGCGGATAAATTTCAATAAAATTATTTTATTTGTTGAATAATTTTTATTCAACAGGGATTTTACTGAAATTGTTCAACTCAACGAATGACATTAATTTGAAAAATTTCAAAGAATGCAGTGAAGGAGGGGTGCAAATTAACTTTGACCAACTGAACTTGGAGAAGTTCAATCATTCGGTACACTTCAACTGCATCACCAGCGGCGGTGGTGAGCCCTACGATGTCTACGTCCTCATCGAAAGTTAGCTCCTGCAAAGTTTCTCGCTAGAATAAGTCAAAAATTACTTGAAATTAAAAGAAAAATATTTTTTAGAAAAATAAATGAATTAAAATTGATCGATCAGCCGGAAGGAAGATAGAAAGCATCGCCCAGTACAGTAGCGGCCAGTGGGTGACCATTGTAACACTCATGTACAAAAAGTTTCTCGACGAAAGGACGGAAGTGGTCATCACACCAAAGATTCCATATGCATTCAACTCTTCAACGATCATTGCAAGAAGTCAAGTGGAAATTATAAATAAACTCACAATACGCACCGTAAGATCTTATTTATTTAAATGATCACGCGCTTCGTTTATATCAGAATTTTGAGAAGTATACTTTTTTATTATGTGAATACTACATTTGTAAAAAAAATGGAATAAATAAGATGAGGCTATATTAACTGAAACTCTTATTTTTGATAGTAATACACTTTTTCTGCTTAAATTTGACAATATTAAATTGATCTATTACTTCCAGAAATAATATTCGCGAACGGTCAGTTTTAATAAAACAGTTTTAATTTAGCAGCAAAGCGACAAAATTTATTCTAGGTTGGCTTTATAACTGTTAAAAGTTCGTTTCAACGGAGGATCAGTGAATACAGGATAGTGATGAAGTTGAAGAAATACAAGAACCACATTCATTTGTACTCCATCAATTATTATCCTTACCGTTAGATTATTTTACTTTCACTAACGACCATCCACTAACAACTGACAATAATTCTATGTATACTTTTTCATTACTTTAAAAATCACCCACCGTACATCTGTCACAAAATATTGTTGGCATTCATAACTTATACAAACTTTCAAAACATTAGAACAATTGAAACAAAAATTTTTAAGAAGACGTTCAGAACGTAAGCCTGGTGGGCAACGAGAATGATTCGCACACGTACGAGTGCCTCTCAGTTTCCAACCCTGCCGCCCATCGCTGGAGTTTTAGCATCATCGGTTTGACGCACAAGGACATGAGGGAGTACACAACTGACGACAATCTGCTCCACTTCGAAGAGGACGGTGTCTATCAAGTCAACTGCACTGCCTTCAACAGCATCGGCAATGAGCAGAGTTCAGCTTGGGTCGTCCAGAATGTCACCGTTGGCTCGGGTTCGATAATAATTAATTGTTCGTATCTTGTCTCTATCATAGATCAAAACATTTTTAGGTACAAGTTTGGTTTTTTCACTTTTTTGAATAACAAAAAGTAATTTCTCAAAATAATTTTACGATTATAAATGATGATAAAACTCAAATTATTATTTATTTCAATTACCAGAAAAAGAAATTGGAGGTATGGTATCATTTTGCATGATGGTTGCTTCATTCAACACATAACCACGTGCAACTGCAAGACTGGAGTACTTTCCATCCGTTTTTTTCTAATGAAAATTATAAAACATTTTTTTGTCAGATATGGAGCTATCAGAAAAGATTGCCATATCCCTCTTAATCCCAATTTTCTTTATCTTCCTGGCTGCATCCTTACTAATCCTCTTCGCTACGAACAGTGAGTTCTTGTGCTGCCATGCCACAGCCATCCATATTAATATTGAAAGTCATAGTCGTCATCATCATCATGTCATTGCTTCCTACATTAAACACAATTACAAAAAAGAAATTAAATACTAGAGTTATTTTGCGTTATTTTAAGAACGTCTCACTTTTCCCTACTTTACATTATTAATAACCAAATTTTAAAAAAATTTTCAGGAGTCAAAAAACGGGTAAGGTTGAGAAGACGGTTGAGGAAGACCATGATCACCTCATCGAGTATCAATTATTATTATTATTATTATTATTATTATTATTATTATTATCATCATCATCATCATTATCGGTGTGTAACTAGAAACGATAGAGCAGTAGTATATTAATATTGCAAAATTAGTTCGTCGCTGTTGTCGTAAATTCAATTAAATTAAAAAAAAATAAATTAAATCAATAAAAATTGAATTGAAAATAATTAGAATTAATAAAAATTAAATTAAAATTAATAAAAATTAAAATAAAATTGGTAAAAATTTTTCTTGCAACGAGCAGCCGTTCACGACGACAACGTAGTCCTCCATTCGTTGCAAAGTAATTATGGGTATTACATTATGTTCGGCGGTTTCATGTGTCTCATTTTATTTATACAATCACAACCAAGTTGGAGTTTTAAAATATTCGTTCGTATGTTTTGGCACAACTTAACTGTAGACAATTTTTTTTTATTATAAAAGTAAAATCATAGAAATTAATGGTGATAGGTTTTAAGGACCAAATGTGTTTATAAATAATATAAGGTACAACAATGTCAAGAACACCCAAACACAAAACACACGCACGTCACATACACACAAACACACGCGCACACAACTTACACAAACCTGACTACCACACCATGCGACAGATAACGAGGCTGTAAGTGAAGAATCGACAGCACTAGAATCCGAAAAGAATGAAATTTCACATGACGTCGACCTCCATTTGAAACTAGCTCAAATCTCTCAAAAATAAAATTTTTTGGTTTTTAATCATTATAAATTTTTGTGTGTTTAAGGGTTATCGTATTACTGCGATTAAAAATTGAACAGTTTGAGCAATCTACTGATAAATTTGAAATCTTGACTTTTTCTAAATTTTTTCATTTTAAAAAGTTACAAGATTCAATAATTTTGAAAATGTCAGTTTTTAAGTTGATTGTTTTGTAAATGTTGGTTGTAGAAAATAATCCAGTGGGTCAACTTCGTGATTGCATATGTCAATAAATTTAAAAATTTATGCTCAGATCGGCTATCCTTTAATATTATTATTATTACTTAAATCTTATGAACTATTTAAATATTTTTATGAAAATTAATTTCAAAAAACCATGAAAGCGTTTTGACGTATTGTTTGCGCTAGGTTTGTAAACATCCACATGAAAAACAAACTATGTAAGTAAAGTGTAAACAATATATGTTAGCATGGTAATTTATATTCTGCTCATTTTTTTCCAGCTAATCAAATCGGAAACCGAAGATTGTAAGAAACTTGAAATCTTGAATAAAACTTTTAAGTAAAATTGCACAAAATTTGTTTCCCTGTATTCGCCCTAATAATCTTCTAATGTCAGATTACGTGCTGAAACTGGTAAGTGCGACGAACAATGAGGACCTGAGTGACTACGATGGATGTACGGAGGGTGGAGACGCCCTGAAACTCTCCAGGGACCACCTGCTTGCCTCTCCATATTCCATGCTCATCAGCTGTTACATCGAAACTGACGATACCAGTTTTAAAGTATTCGCTATTATAGAAGGTCGTCATATGATGTGCTAAATATAATAAACATTATTATTCTTCAACCACATAAAACACAAATACGACAGCGCTATACTAATTTCAGTATTTAAAATTTCAAAATGTAAATTTTGAACAACCAGTTGAGAGCAATATATCAAGCAGGCCATCCTACTACGACCGCACCTGGGTCAGTCAGATTCTCTTTAAGTACAAACAATTCCAGAACGATTCCATTAAGTTGTCGTTTGTGGCGAACGCCATGGATGCCGGCCACATCAGCGTTCAAACCGATGAGGTGGTCAAGGAGGATCAGTTCAGATATCTGGTGATCAATCAGTTGTGTTTCATCATGTAACCCCAGTCTAATGTAAAATAAACTCAAATCTGCAGCTACGATATTAATTATTACATTGTTCGTTAAAAAAGACATTTTCAATAATTATTATCTCATTAATGTATCATTTAATTATTTTATAAACAAATTATCGGTAAAGCTATAATTTATATAATACACACACACACACATATATATATACATATATATATATATATATATATATATATATATATACATATATACATACATAAATACATATTGTGTATGTGCCCAGATGCTTGTATGTTCACAGTATATATATAATTTATATAAATATAACTTTACCATATTACATAGTTTCAATATTTGCACTAATTAGAAATAGGGCAATAGGACATTTCTTATAATTTGAAAAATAATAATGTTCACGAATTTGATAAACATATTATGAAGAAAGGGGAGGTGATTGCAAAGTGCAATTTCGATAAGAAGCTGCCACCTTTTGAAATTCAGGTGAAAGTGGACTACTTCAATTTCGGTGTTTCCTTGTTCTGGGTCGATTATCCCCTTTATAGTTGGTTGGCTTCGTTTAACCATCAAGTCACCATAAAGTTATCATTATAAGTGTTCTTATCTTGCCAGTTATACACGAATGACTTTATTTTTGTAAAAAATAATTATCGGCAAAAGATTTTCTGGCAGGTGATTATTTTAAACATTCTTATAGACCTTCTTGTGTGTTCACGTGAATCGCATGACTCATTTCTGTTTTTTTTTCATCAGTTTATTATCGTCCGTAATATATATTATAACCAGTTAATAACATTTTCAATCAATACTTATTTGTTTAATAAGGCAAACTTCAAAACCACGTATTACATAAACATGTAAAAAATTAATTTTTGTTTATTATGTACATATATAAATTTAAATACAGACATAAAATTTGACGAATGTTCATTACACACACACTAACAAACACACACACAAACACACACCACACAAACACGCACGCAATCACACACCACACAAACAAACACACCCAGAGACACACACACCACACAAACACACTCAGAGACACACACAAACACAGACACAAACGTACGAACAAACAACAGTAGCGGTACATGACGTGACATTGGACACTTCGAAGGCCACCGCGGGCAAGGTGACCTGCCTGTCCGACGCTGTCCCTCCAGCCTCCATCTGGAAGTTCAACGTGACAAAAAGGATCAAAATGAAGAACGTACCCACAAAGTTCACTGCGAAGGATAACGAGGTGTTCATCAGTGGGCATGGCACTTACAGAGTTCTGTGCGAGGCCTTCAACCTCATTGGCAAGGAACTCACCACCTCATCCGCCAACGTAACCGTCAAGGTCCAGCAAGGTCTGCCGAAGTAAATTTGTGAACTCTTACGTGGTCATTAGAGTTTGATGAGTCTACACCACATTTTGAATTTAAAACAGATATTTGTAATCGTGTGTATGTTTTTTTTTAATTATAGGAAGTGTTAATATCAAAGGTGAGAGAATTTGCGTCAAACTTCAATTAATTACATACATCATCCATCGTAGCATTACAGGCATATTACTACCACTACTACTACTACTACTACTACTACTACTACTACTACTACTACTACTACTACTACTACTACTGCTGCTGCTGCTGCTGCTGCTGCTGCTGCTACTACTACTACTACTACTACTACTACTACTACTACTTCTACTACTACTACTACTAATAATAATAATAATAACAGTAATAATAATAAATCACGTTTCATGAAATTCAAATTTTTGTAACTGGCGTTTTTATTAAAAAATCCTTGATTGACAAACGCCGACCGAAGTGAGATCAAGTGGATACACCCTCGTGTCTGGCACGTTGATCGGGCTCTTTTTGGTGGCCATCCTCATCGGCGTGGCCGCTGTCGTCGTCCGCAAAGGTCAGTTTTTCCCTCCCCCCACGCAATATTTTTAGAAAATAATTTGAAAAAAAAAATGATTCACTAATGTGACAATAAAATTTTATGTTTATTTGGTTGCTGCGTAATTATCAATGTTAAAAGTTTGAATATTGAAATCGTTTCCTACAAATCATGTTAAGAGTAAGATTGATTGATTGGTTGGTTGGTTGATTGGTTGATTGGTTGATTGATTGGTTGATTGATTGGTTGATTTATTGGTTGATTTATTGGTTGGTGAATTGATTGGTTAGTTGATTGATTGGTTGATTGGTTGACTGGTTGATTAATAGGTTGATTGATTGGTTGATTGATTGGTTGATTGATTGATTGATTGATTGATTGATTGATTGATTGATTGATTGATTGATTGATTGATTGATTGATTGATTGATTGATTGATTGATTGATTGATTGATTGATTGATTGATTGATTGATTGATTGATTGATTGATTGATTGATTGATTGATTGATTGATTGATTGATTGATTGATTGATTGATTGATTGATTGATTGATTGATTGATTGATTGATTGACTGATTGAATAGTAAGAAGAAGAGAAATAGTAACAAATAATATGTACAGCTTTTTCAACGTTTTTTTCTACATTTATTTTTTTTAGAATTAATTTTTATTCAATAAAATTTTTCAGACAAAAATGCTAAAGGTAAGTTTTTTAATTTTATACAAATTTCAAATGTATGTTCAAGCTTATCTTTTAAGGAAATTTCACATATTTTTAAAGGTTTGTCTGAAAGTCCAAAAATTTTGTTAAAATATATTTCAAATTAATCATTCTTTATTCCATGGCCATCATTCGTCACGTATAAAGCGGCCGTGATGGAGAAAGCGTCGACGGTGACGATGTACGGTGGCTCCATCCAGTCCGAAGATGGCGTTATTGTGCCGGCCACTGGTCCATTCTTTTGTTTCAACTTAATATTTTTTAAATATTTTATTAAATGATTATTGTTTATTATTATTTGTTATTATATTAACATTGAATAATAATTATTGTAATTATATCCATTATAGTCCTTTAGCTTGTTCACTAGATTGTTGTGTTACCATTAAATTAAATAGCTAGTCTACTGATTTAATAAATGGCTGTCATCATACTTTCTGTGTATCAGTATGTGATCTGATTAAAATTTTGTCCGTAGCACTGACCAGCTGAAACCAATCAGTTTAATTTGATTAGGAGTCACTTATGCTTTGAGTTGTAACTTGCAAGCTGTCGTCCATTTCATTATTCTGATGTTCTATAGTTTTTCATATTATTAATCTAATGTCCTAACACCATATAATTGTATTATGTATTACAATACGTTGAATCATAACCATTACATTACATTCATTGATAACATCGTATGTATTAATTAGATTTGAAAGCTGAAAACGCTGATAAAGCGTCAACTGTGAGTATGTACAGTGGCTCCATGCTATCAACTGATGGTAGGGCTGCCCATATCACGGCAACCCCTGCCCCTTCCATTGCTTAGATGCATGTTCTACCTATACTCGGCTTATTAACTTTTCAGATGAATATCAAATGAATGATTTAGTAATTTTTTTTATAGATAACTTTTGATTGCAATCAATATTTACGTGTGATACGATTTAAGATTTCTCTCTTTCTCCTTCTCTCTCTCCTTCTCTCTCTTTCTTTCTCTATGTTGTTTGTATTTCATTAAATCTTTTAAAAATGATTAATTACATACAATGAAATATAACATGATTTAAGTTCTACAAGGGACAACTATAAACATTATCCTTCAATATTTTGTTATTAGTAAACTTTGACAATGAGTTACCGTATAAAATTGTTTATAGTTCTCATGTTATATTATGCATAATAATATAATTGCATCGCTTAAAATTTAATTTGCTTGTAAAAGAAATTCTTCATTGTTATGTGAACCGTCACCTTTTTTATTAAAATAAAACGTAATGTAACTGCCTGAGAAAGAACAAGCATTCACATAGAAATTTTCTATACAGAGACAACTTTTTGCGTCTCACAACGTGCGCCTGCTGTACACACATTAAAATACATTGTGAGTATAGACGTGATCAAATCAACCAAACACACAACCAAGAAATTCGAATGTTCAACCAACTAACCACCCATCTATCCAAACATTTATTAAACAAGCAAGCAATAAACCAACCAACCAACCAACCAGCCGTTGAATAAATTATTCATTTAATCAACTAATCAACCAACCAATCGACTAATTATTTAATCAATCAACCAGCCAAAAAATAAAATTGAATGAACTAAATGAATGAACCAATGAGTGAACCAAATAAACGAATATTGAATTACGAGAGAACGGAAAAAATGAATTAAAAAATATAATAATTAATTAAATAATAATTAAATAATTAATAATAATAATAATGATTAATAATAAAAAATTAAATAATGAATTAAAAAATAATTAAAAAATATTCGCGAGGTTTGCTGGACCGCCAACAAACATTCAATCATAGAAGTTTTCGAAGAATAATAACCCACGTAACACGACGACAGTGGCCACGCCGATGAGGATGGCCACCAAAAAGAGCCCGATCAACGTGCCAGACACGAGGGTGTATCCACTTGATCTCACTTCGGTCGGCGTTTGTCAATCAAGGATTTTTTAATAAAAACGCCAGTTACAAAAATTTGAATTTCATGAAACGTGATTTATTATTATTACTGTTATTATTATTATTATTAGTAGTAGTAGTAGTAGAAGTAGTAGTAGTAGTAGTAGTAGTAGTAGTAGTAGTAGCAGCAGCAGCAGCAGCAGCAGCAGCAGCAGTAGTAGTAGTAGTAGTAGTAGTAGTAGTAGTAGTAGTAGTAGTAGTAGTAGTAGTAGTAGTAGTAGTGGTAGTAATATGCCTGTAATGCTACGATGGATGATGTATGTAATTAATTGAAGTTTGACGCAAATTCTCTCACCTTTGATATTAACACTTCCTATAATTAAAAAAAAACATACACACGATTACAAATATCTGTTTTAAATTCAAAATGTGGTGTAGACTCATCAAACTCTAATGACCACGTAAGAGTTCACAAATTTACTTCGGCAGACCTTGCTGGACCTTGACGGTTACGTTGGCGGATGAGGTGGTGAGTTCCTTGCCAATGAGGTTGAAGGCCTCGCACAGAACTCTATATAACTCTATATAACTCTATATAACTGTATTCAACCATACATTTTCATCATTTCAATAATTCACATCAGTGAAAAACTTATTTAATGTATGTACTACACTGTTATACAGTCTCAACCACAATGCTAACCGTACTAAATTGACGTCATCGAACGAACGCCTTCGAAACTTTCTGATTGGCTGGTTGAATCTGCTATATTGCTTTTTATATAAACATATAATCTTATTAATTATTTGTATACATGGATTCTAGTTACTTCGGGGAGAATTCAAAATAGTTTGAGACCACACCTTGCTAAACATCCAATTCCAAACGAGCCAAGCCAAGTTGAGCCAATATGCATAGAGTTATAAGCGCTTTCATATTAAAATTTTGCTCGCTTTATATACGAATATTCCAATATAACAAATTCTCCATCCTATTTTAAAAATTTTCTTTGATGCTTTTTAATCAGTCAGGTCACAATCATCATCATCAATATCGCGATGAAATCAAATTGAAAATTTTTTAAAAATTGTCGATAAAAGAAGCTAGCATTTGTTCAATAAATAGTTCTAATTTTTTTAACTTTTCGTCAAGAATTGACTCAAATTTAGCTTTTTTTGAGCTTGGAATTTTAAAAAGGTTGAGAGCAGCATACTGAGGCAATTTGCTCTCAATTTTGTTGCTCAGAATAGTTTTTATTGTCAGTATTAAATCACACACCTTGTCTTTTTTAGAATTTCCAGAACTGTTTGGCTTTATTTTATCATCTTTTTCTAGATTTAATGCATCTAGATCGTTGGTAAGTATTTTTTTGCTATTCTAATATTTTCACAATTATAGAAATCCATTATTTCGTAAATGAATTCCGCATCGTCAATTTTGTCAGAATTATTAAATAAATAACACAATAACTCGTTAATGCAAACCGCTCGCGACATCGTACCGGATTATATATATATATATATATTGATGATAAGCAGCTTTTTACAAATTGTTCAGTACTTTCTCAGTTATATCCACACTAAAAAATATTTTTATACATTCGTATTCGACATGTTTGATTGCCTTTAAGTAATTTAAAGACAGCATTAGAGTCATGTTAGCGGTAACAACATCGCGAGACTAGGCAACAACATCGCGAGACTAGACCACAACATCGTCAGACTAGACATTCATTTCGTCGGGGTCGGTCGACTTACATAACGAATCTGTAAAACGTATATAGTCCAATATAGAATTAGGACCAAGGATGTGGTACAATTAGTATGTGGTATAATCAAGCTATCTTCAAATCACAATTGTTTGTTTGATGATACCTTTTCTACTTCAGAATGTAAATTAAACAAAGATAATGAATTTGGTTCGCACCTTCGTTAACTTTTGGTTAATCTTTACTAAGTCATTATCAGTTAACCTTGACTTATGGAATGTCTCCATTTCACACGAGAATATGTCATTTTTGTAACTTTCCATAGACGACATATCTACATATTTATTAAAATGTTATGAATGACTGTCTGTGTTGAAAATAAATTTTTTGTAAACAAGAATGAGGTGGTACGCTGAAAGAGTCTCGTATGGAATAGTTGAATAAGCGATGAGGATGGTTACAGCGTTGCTTCATTGTTTGATTTTATGCACGTTCGTAATGGGAAAAATTAATTATAGGTCTTTTGTTTCAAAAAATTTTAAAAAACTAAATCACAATTTAATCACAATTTAATATGCGAAGTTAACCGAAACAGCAGCACAGGAAGGCTGTTTGTCAGCAACCTTCCCGCCAGCGCATCAATGGAAGTTCACCATCAAGAGCCATCAACATAACTTTTCATCATCGAAGCACATTTACAGAGTAGATAATGACGTGGTAAAATATCAAGTAGCTGGCAGCTATGAAGTCAACTGCATGGCGGTCAATATGATTGGTAGGCAAGCTGTCACGTCGAATGCCGTCTAAAAAGTTAGAGTTTCAAATGGCATGCTTTTATAGTGATAATGAGTCCATTGTATTTGTTTCAGATATAATTATCAATTTTCAAATCTGTTACAGATCTAGATGCCAGACTAGCCAAACGCTAGATTGTATCAACTTACTAATTTCATTAGAAGCTTGAATTTGAATAATTTATTTTTTACATCTGTCAAAAAGATGCGAATTATATTAAAAAAATTTTTGCCGACAACCGTCACAAACACGCACCAGCCACCTACCCACTGGAAAGATGAATCCAACAGTGACGTACCGGGCTACTCATTCGTCATAACTCTCGCCATTCCTGTCCTCCTATTATTCTCTGCTGTCTTCTTTGTTGTCAGAAGTTTGTTATGAATTATTATTATTATTATTGATCGTTTGATTGTACATATATTGTTTTTTAACCCTCTCACACATAAATGTCTAAATTAATATCTTTCTTACAAATATTCCTATATAATTTACCTTTAATCTATAGCATATTATTTAAACAAAATCTTATACAGAACTAAATTTTTCTTAAAACTTCAAAAGAATACTCTTGATATATTTGATTGATTTAATCAGGTTACTTGAAACAATCGGGTGAAGCTTACAACAAAGGCCCATTTTCATCAAGTTCGTCTTGTTATTTATTTACTTATCTCCAAGTTTATTTATTTATGATGTTTTTTTTTAATTTTTTTTAATCTCAAATATTTTAATTAAAAAATATATATATTAAGGTGAAAGTTAAGTTAATAATTATAAATTCATCAGCTACACAAGAAGAGACGAGAACGTTTACCACAGCGCCCACTCTATCGATTAAAAAATTTTGGAAGGCTAATAATTATAGGCAAATTAAAACTTTTTTATATTAAATTCGTTTTCCATAAAAAAAATATATCCAATTTGTTTCAAAACCTAAAATTGAACTCTCAACTATCAAACTTGTCAACTTAATGTTCGTTCATCAACCAAGATATACATTTCAAAATGCAACATTGCAAAGACATGAACATAGTTATAACTACACATCATCCCTGCTAACACTGCTGTGTTGAATATTTGTTACACATGCGATAAAAATGTTTAACCAAACTCAAAACAACATCGAAAACTCGGAGAAAGAGTTCGTTTTTATGTGCATCAGATGCAAGCACAACATGACTCCATTCAGAGACCATCCTAAATGATTCAACGCTGCCACAAAAGTTTTTATTGACGGCTATAAAGCAATCATAACAACCAATTAATATGTTATATGCATGTAATATGGTGGGTTGGTATTTCTTTCAATGTTTTTTTTCTGAATCCATAATGAATATATCTAGATATATCTAGATATATAAATATCTATCTGCGAGTTATCTATCCTGATAATGAATACATTGTAGGTTTGATAAATTCCAGACTTTTATTTTGTCATATATACAGTATCAAACTATCAATCAGAGTGATTATCTTCCTATTAGGTGTGTGTGTGTGTGCGCGCGCGTGTGTGTGAAATGTCACTAATTGAAACAAATCCCTCGTAAAAATATGCACAGATTAACATTACGTAATGTGACCGTATGACACTTCACATATCGCCTTGAAACCAATGTTAATGTAATTAAATATCAATGAAATGTTTTTAATTTAATTTCAAATATAAACAAAATGTTGTAATAAATTAATTTAGTTTGGAGTTAACGTCAAATTTTATATATTATATCTGGATCATTTAAAAAAAACAAAATCCAAATAAAAAATAGTCATAAGACATTAAACATTGTCAACTTCTAAATAAAAACTTTTCTAAAATGAATCGGATTGACATGAGATGAAAATTTTTTTAACAAGACAAAGTTATGCCTTCAAATGGAATGATGATTTTTGTCAATAATTTTTACTGAAAACTGAATGTGTGTATGTGTGTTTGCCGCGTGTGTGTGTGTGTTTGCCGTGCGTGTGTGTGTTTGCCGTGTGTGTGTGTGGGGGGGGGGTTTTGTGTATAAAAATAATGATCACAATATTTCTCTCATACACGTTATTTGTGCCATAGAGAGAGAGAGAGAGAGAGAGAGAGAGAGAGAGAGAGAGAGAGAGAGAAAAAAAAAGAGAGAGAGAGAGAGAGAGAGAGAGAAAAAGAGAGAGAGAGAGAGAGAGAGAGATCAAAGCAATAAAGTTAGTATTACACGGAGAGATAAAATCATAAACCTCTATGTTCAAGTTGCAGTAATCAATGTTATTATTCATAATAACACGATAATTTTGAAATCATCAACAGTTTTTTTTTACATTAATTATAGGCATTGTCGATAGGCAATAGGCAATGATGCGAATATATAGACAATTTGATTACACACTAGTTTGTGTGAGTTTGTATATATGCCTGTATGTGTGCATGTATTACACACGCACAACACACACAACACACACAAACGAACTTGCACACACACACACACACACACGCACGCACGCATGCATATATACATTTATTTACATACCGTATATAACAAACGACTAAACAATATGTTTGGTTGGCTGGAGTATGTATAAATATAAATGGATTTTCTGTTTCTTACAGGCATATATATGCACCGATGCGTGTTGCCGTGTTGGTTGCGGTGGGTCGTTTGTGAACTGAGGAGGTACAACATTGGAAGTTGTTTGAAATTATTTCAATCCGATACTTATTATTCAATTAAATGATTAATTATTTAGTTAAATTAATTAGTTAGTAGATTGTTTAAATAATGAGTTAATTAGTTATTTATTTAGTTAATTGATTACCCACTTTTGCGAATTAAATGAACAGCGGACGTTGGAATCTTTGTTATGCCATAGCTATGTAAAAAAAATCTCATAATCTTATGATATCCAAATTTTTTAACCTACCTAAAAAGTGGAAACAAATGAAATCATCGTCGTCGTCGTCGTCACCATCATCTTCGCCATTTTCATCAACTACGTTACCAACTTTTAGGTCATTGTTATCATCGAGTCAACGATTGTCAATAATCTGCAATATTTTAGTTTTCACAATTTTGATGTGTTGGGCTGGAAACGGAGCAACGCTTGCAGTGCCAAATGATAAGGAGAGAGACCATCGCATATCCCTGCTTGTCAACATTACAGGCCTCAGTGCAGGTGACGGTTTCAAGAATGCCGATGGCAATCGTTCCAGCAACAACAAAAAATACATCAACACAATTTACTCAACCGACAACAACAATTTCAACAACAGCATCAACAACAAAAACATCCCCAACAACAGTTTTAACAACAGCATCAACAACAGCATCATCAACAACAACAACACAGAAACGTTGACATCGAAACTTCCACAGGTAATCATCGCGGGTGTAAAGAAGGGGGGCACGAAGGCCCTCCTCAGTTTCCTCGACCTCCACCCTCACGTCAGAGCATTCCGATTCGAAAGTCATTTCTTCGACAAGCACTTCAACAAGGGATTAGAATGGTACAGGTTGGTTTAGTAGTTTTTCTATTGTTTCTTATTCACTATAATAATGAAATGCTAGCGATTTTCTCTCTCTTTATTTTCCTCTCTCTCTCTCTCTCTCTCTCTCTCTCTCTTTCTCTCTTTTTCTTACATTCTGTTTTATGTTATATTTTTTTTCTTAATCTATCAATTTATATATTTGTTATCTTTTTCAACTTATGCATATATATATATATATATATATATGTGTGTGTGTGTGAGTGTGTGTGTGTGTGTGTGTGTGTGTGTGTGTGTGTGTGTGTGTGTGTGTGTGTAAATATACGGAGAAGACAAACTAACCGATACGTGTCGTTGTAGATTTGATTTGATAACAATTTCGTTCCCATGTCTGTGTTTTCATATCACAATGGTGTTTGTGAGGTTGAAATTGAACTTCTACACGAAACTTTTGTGTGTGTGTCTGTGACTGTTTGTATTTTTGTGTTTGTGTAGTATGCACATTGCACACACACATACACAATGTATGCGTAGGTACGTGTGTGTGTGTATTTTGGTGTTTGTTTAGAGTACTATACAATATATACAATGTATGCGTACGTGTGTGTACCCGTGTTCATATAGATGTATGTGTGGATGTATGTGTGCACGTACATGTGTGTGTGTATCTACATGTGTTTGTGTGAATGTATGTATGAATATGAATGTAGGTATGAATATTTGAGTGTGTGTGTGTGTGTGTGTGTGTGTGTGTGGTATTTGTGTGTAGGAATGTATTAGCGTGGCAGTGTTTAGGATGTACGTTTACTTGGTTAATGCATTGAACCTTTAAAGAAGCCTTCTTCATTATCTTCATTGTCATCTTCATCTTCATCCTTATCTTCATCATCATCATCTTCCTCATCAGTACGTACTTCGCATACCATCGATCGATAAGCTACTGGACTACCAAGTCTGAATTTAAATTGAGCTGCCACTATCTAGATCAATCATCATTCCTTTTTTTGTATTATTCATTTCTATCATTACAACGTTAACACCAATATTATCATCATTGGGATAACATCATCACATCATCACATTATCATTACACCACCGCATCATCACATTGCCACACAAACACCTTGCCAGACAGACAAATCATCTCACAACCAACATCACCCGCGTCATCAGATCCTTCTAGTTATTATATCACGTTGTAATTGTACAACAATGCAAGCATTCATTGCGGTTTCTCTGTGAGTGTAGGTAGGTAGGTAGGTAGGTAGGTAGGTAGGTAGGTAGGTAGGTAGGTAGGTAGGTAGGTAGGTAGGTAGGTAGGTAGGTAGGTAGGTAGGTAGGTAGGTAGGTAGGTAGGTAGGTAGGTAGGTAGGTAGGTAGGTAGGTAGGTAGGTAGGTAGGTAGGTAGGTAGGTAGGTAGGTAGGTAGGTAGGTAGGTAGGAAGGTAGGTAGGTAGGTAGGTAGGTAGGTAGGTAGGTAGGTAGGACGGGCATCACCCTGTCACGCGATCATCTGACTGGCGATACGATCAACATCGTACAGTACAAAAGGTGGATGTTTTCAAAAGTTACATCTTCTCTCACTCATTTGTTTTTCCTTCACTCAATTACTCATTCATTCATTCGTTACTTATTCATTCACTCATCCACTTTTTCATTCTTTGCTCACGCACTCTGTTGTTTTCTCATTCACTATTTCACTTGTTCCTGCCGTACTCAGTCACTCACTCATTCATTCATTTGTTTCTCACTCATTCATTCATTTGTTTCTCACTCATTCATTCAGTCACTCATTCTTTGTTCACTTACTTATTCACTCACTCTGTTATATGATCACGTAATGATCAGTT
>NW_008705512.1:2585207-2587644 GCF_000326865.2 Helobdella robusta
GTGTATATGCATGCGTGAAAAATTAAATTAAAGTCCCAGATGCGTGTATGTATGTGTGTGTGCGGGCGGGCGTGTGTGTATTTATTTATGTACATGTGTGAGTATGTATGTATGTATGTATGTATGTATGTGTGTGTGTGTGTGTATTTATAGTATTTATACATTACTCACGTCCATTTGATCTCATTTTGATCCGACAAAGAACAACGGAACTATCAGACATGCATGCGTGCACCTTCTCAGATGTTGCTGCTAATTTAGAAATTCGCAAATGTTTACACAAAAATAGTTAACTAAGTCAATGATTTCAATATCTATTTTTGGAAGCAATGATTCGAAAACAAGTGCCCGCATGCAATCGCTGCTGTGTGCTGCAAGGTGGCCTGCTGTGGTCTTGTGTGGCGTGCTGTGGCTTGGTGGTTGGTTGATCATATGTTTGCCATTATTATTTTAATTAATAAATCATGCTGACTGGAATGATTAGGTGGAAGATTGGCTGGTCGGTGAGGAGGTAGTACAAAGTAACTACCATATTAAATGACCTCCCATGAGCTTTTTGTGACCTCCGTGTATATGTATATGTGTGCGTGTGCGTGTGTGTGCGTGCGTGTGTGTGTGTGTGTGGTATGTGTGTATAGCATGAACACACATGACATTTTGATTAGACGATAGTTGTTGATGGAGGTTTGTAGTTCACACGCAAGCAAGCATCGTTACTTACTCGCCACCACAACGAACTAACTTTTACTTGACTTATTAAATTTCCATGGAGGGAATGTGCCATCTTGCACCTTCTTGCTCTCATTCATCACATTCCATCCATTGACTAGCCTATTCATGTACTCGTCCTTTCGGTTTAATATGATGTGTATATATATATATATTCCGAATGAATCATCGTCAGTGCTCCTTGTTGTATATATAGGGAAATATTGACTTTATTTCTCTATATATACAACAAGGAGCACTGACGATGATTCATTCGGAATCGAAATATGGCCTTATTTGCAGCATGAATTCGAAAAATAAGTTTATTTTGAATTTTAATAAACTAAACGTTCACCAAAAAACTTTAGTAAGAAAAATCGAAAAAACGAACTACAAACATATATGTAAATATATATATATATATGTAAAAATTATGGTCTATTATCAACATATATATATATATATATATATAATTTGTTTGTATAAAAAATATATAAAACTTGTTAATGCTGAATCGTCGGTGGATTTTTTGAACAACTATATATATATATATATATATATATACAAATATACTTATGATTTATAACTTAATAGGTATATATCATTTGTTTATTCACTCGCTCATTCATTTTTTCTAAAGCATTCTTTATTTATTCATTCCATCCATTCATTCATTCACTCATTCATTCATTCAGTTATTCATGCATGACGTGTGTGGTACGTGAGTTTAGAAATTTGAACTAATTTCATCGGCCAGCGTCTATCTATGGTTTCTTCTTGCGAGACGTCTACTGCGTTTTCTTACACACCCGCACACACACACACACACACACACACGCACGCACACACACACAAACGAACACACACTCACAAACTCACTCACATACATATATATAATATTAATGCACAACTGTATTGTATCATATATATTGTAAGTATGTATGTATGATTTGTTGTATGATGAGTTATGCCGTATTATTTTTATGTCGTGTTTCTTTTTGAATTAGTCGTATATCGTGTTACAATTTGATGTATTGTTTGTTGGTGCGTGTATGTATGTGTGTGCTTTTGTTTGCGTGTGTTTGTGTGTGTGTGTGCTTCGTTGTGTGTTGTGAGTTCACTTTGTGTACGTGTTTTGTTGTTGTTTTGTTGATGTTGGTTTCATCTTAATGTTTTATTGTTGATTTGCCGTTTTTTTTATGTTGTTTGAACATCGTTTTCGTGTTGGTTGTGTTGTTGTTATAAGGTTAAGTTGTTGTTAAGTTGTTGTCATGCACGTTGAATCGCTTGATGGTCGGCGATTTCCGTATTTTAGATGAAGGAAAGAAAAATGTTTCAAATCAAAGACACAAACACTCTAAAGTACAAATCCGAAAGTTAATACAAAACAGAACATTTCGTCGTTTGCTGGGTAGAGATTGCGCAACAAACATGCGATGTGACGCACGAGACACTAACTACCCATGCTGTATATCTCTTGTTTTTTGTACCTACCTTCCTACCTACTTACCTACCTACCTACCTACCTACCTACCTACCTACCTACCTTCCTACCTACCTACCTACCTACCTTCCTACCTACCTACCTACCTACCTACCTACCTACCTACCTTCCTACCTACCTACCTTCCTACCTACCTACCTACCTACCTTCCTACCTGCCTACCTACCTACCTACCTACCTTCCTTCCTACCTACCTTTCTACCTACCTTCCTACCTACCTACCTA
>NW_008705512.1:2587694-2706364 GCF_000326865.2 Helobdella robusta
GAACATTTCGTCGTTTGCTGGGTAGAGATTGCGCAACAAACATGCGATGTGACGCACGAGACACTAACTACCCATGCTGTATATCTCTTGTTTTTTGTACCTACCTTCCTACCTACTTACCTACCTACCTACCTACCTACCTACCTACCTACCTACCTTCCTACCTACCTACCTACCTACCTTCCTACCTACCTACCTACCTACCTACCTCCTTCATTGAAACATCAGGCAGGCATTTTTATCATATAACATCAACATGTCAACTTGGCGTGATGCAATGAATTATCATGAAAATATAACAATGCAACTAAGAATTAACGATATAACAATGTGGCAACTCAACATCGTGAGAATATGACGAACAAACAAACACAACAGAACTCTGCAAACAAAAACACAAACAAACGAACGAACGAATGAACTAACACCACAAAACAACCACCCACCATCCTCTCTCACGATGTGACTGAATGATTTGAATGATGAATTACTCGGGTCACGTTATCGGAATAACTTTTTCGGCATTAATTTGCGTCAACTCTTTTTCAACTACGGTTTTCATTCAATTCGAGAAACGCGAGAAAGTTAATTTGCATCGGTCAAAAATAAAATTGAAAAATTAAAAAACCAGTTGACAAATAACCAACTCGATTGAGACAGTTTGTTTGATGAATTAAACCATTTTTTACTGCAAAAATGCAAGCAAACAAGTGATCTTCAATCGCATGGAAGCATGTGCCGGCAGTTATTTATTTATTTATCCAACTATTTATTCATTCTCAACGATATTTATATTCAATCACGAATGTGTGTCATTGTATAATATCCACATTTAATTATTTTTTATGCACTAATTAAATGCAAGGGAGTTGTGGAAGGTACAAATACGTTGTCGATTGTGAGTTTTCGCAATTAATCCGCCAATCCAACTAGTTAGATAGCCGACAAACCAGCCACCAAACTAAACGAGACACCAACCAGCTAACCAACCAAACGAACAATTAGCTAACCAACCAGCCAACCAACTAAACAACTAACCAACCAACCAGCCAGCCAGCCAGCCAGCCAGCCAACCAACCAACCAACCAACCAACCAACCAACCAAGGATAATCACATACGAACATTAAAATTCAGCACCACGCATAGAAATGCAAATATATACATGCATGTCTGCACACCAGGCTGAGCTATAAACTAACTTTACTATACTTGATTGAATTTATACACAAACACACACACGTGTACACACACATATACGCGCGTAAATACATTCCTACATATACACATTCACACTACAATTACATGATTAAATAGTTGTATGATATCACGCACACAGATTCAAAATATTACAGAAAATACACATATATACTCTCAAAGAAAAATAAGATCACAACCCTACAACATTTTGATATTACATCTGAAAGCAATAAACGTGATAAAATCGATATCGAAAACCTGTGTGTGTGTGTGTAGTGTGTGTGTGTGTGTGTGGTTTGTGTGGGATCTGTCTGTATGCGTAGCATTTGTGTGGTGTGTGTGTGTGTGTGAATCTGTGTGACGCCTAGGAACGGATGGAATGGTATCATGAACTAACATAACTTTCTTTCCGGTAATTTTGTTGTCTGTTCACACACACACACACACACACACACACACACACACACACACACACAGACAAACACTCACACACACACACACAAGCATACTCACACCCGCACATATATAAAAGCAACAAGACACGTACATTACATGCTATTCAGGGTACATTCTGTTTGCATCATCGTCACGCAAGCACACAGACACTACGAATGCATCCAAAAATATGCGCAACACAAAGATTTAAAAAGTTTCAATTAACTTTTCAACAAATAATTAGGATGAATAACGGAGTTTAGGATAAAAAATTAATTAATTCATTTTTTTTAAATTAATTAATTCATTAAAAAATTAATTAAAAATTAATTTATTCATTAAGCTTTCTGCTGAGGTCTTAAACTTCTTTAAATGTTATAAATGTTCATTAAATTATATATTTTTATATAATATATTAAATCTATATGTTAATATATAAAAATACTTTAATAAATAAATAAATTAATTAATTGTCCATAAAAAAGTAGCATAAAGTTATAAATAAATAATTTATTGTTATAGTTGTCTTTAAACTGCATTACTTCATTTTGATGATTTATTGCTTCGAATACTTGAACCCAGTGAAACCAGGCAGTGACATATTTATTTATACATAAGTAGACTTACAGGCCTATACAAACAGTCTAACTAACCTCTTGTATCTGCCTAAGCAGCATAATATCGCAACATGTTTGTTACCATACAAACGAGATGAACTTTGACGGGTTACATACTCAACCCTGAATAAAAATATACATCCACATACCTAGGTAAATAAAAGTATGTGATTATGTATGCCACTTGGTTGTATGTATTTATTTTGTTTCAAAAATGTTTGGATGTGTTTTTGTATTTAAAAATGTGCGTGTATGTTTGCGTGACTGTGTGTGTCATTGTGTGTGTGTATGTATAGTGTATATGTGTAGTGCATGTGTATTATAGTTAGTATATGCGTGTGTGCGGTGTATGTGTGTAGTTGTCAATTAAAATATTCGCATTTCCAACTTTAATTCAACTATCAGAAAAACAGCGAGCCAGTGTAGGAATGACGAATTAGGCTTGATTGATATTTGATACAACACTAGTACGCTTATGTTTTCCGCCGTCATTTGACTACATGAATGATGTGTGTGTGTGTGTGTGTGTGTGTGTGTGTGTGTGTGTGTGTGTGTGTGAATGTGTTTGCGATGTTTGGCTGATCTACACGGTTGACGATAAGTGTGTGTGAGAGAAGATGCTTGCATGTATGGTAGTAGGACATCTTCCGAAGTATGTTTAGTTTATGTTTCTATTGTTTCACTTCAACGAAAGACTAGCAACCCTACTTGCATCCATGTAACGTATGCTGAGAAATAGGAAGCAGCTGTCAGAAAGAACAAAATAGAAAAAAAGATGAAGAAAAGAGATGTGCACATATTTGTAAAGAGGATTAAAACCAATGTGCATTTTGAGTATTGCAATTACGTTCGTTTAAATATGCACCGATGAAATTTTAAAAGTTTGGAAAAATGTTATGTAGGTGTGCAAATATATAGGTAGTACATGTTGGTAAACCATTACCCGCCATAGGCCAGACGTACATTTCGTCTCTCACGAAATATAGGTGGGTAGATAGACTGTCAACGCAGTATGTATAGACGCATATACGTATGCGTGTAACGGTGCTTGTCGATATAAACACTCTTAACACAGAGCAACATAAAATACTGGAAGCCATGGAATGGTCTATATGTCCGTACCTTACGATATCATTAAATATAAAATAAATGTTGATGTCATTTTCAAAGTTGTAAAAAAATTGTCGGTATAATTATTTCAAATTCCGTCAAACTGTCAACTAAAGCAACATTTGAAAAGAGACAATTCCACAATTCCAGCAATTTTCTTTCAATTTTATTGAGTCTCCATTAAATTTTAATTAAATTTTATTTTAGAAACAAAAATATATTTTACTGTAGCAGACTATACTTTCAAAAGAAAATATGATTGCACTCATTCACTCGTGACGTCATGTCATTCACCTCTTCTCTACCCCTTCACTTATCAATCACTCTCCTTTAATGCGGCTAATTGGAAGATGGGGTTGGTGTGGTTCAGTGTAGTGTGGTTCAGTGTGGTCTGGTAAATCGCGATTACAAAGAATAATAAAAAATAAACTATAATAACAATAGATAAATGAATAATGAAAAAAATCAAAATAACTAATGATATGCAACTGTACCTACAGAATCTGTACAAAATAGTGACGGGAGCTTACGTAATTTAGATGTTACCCGATACGTGCAGCTGTAAGGAGTTGTTTATTTTTAATGAATTTTTTCAGTAAATATCATTATACCTTTGTAAATAATCCATTTTACATGTATATTAACATATGTTTATAACATAAACACGTTTTTTGTTAGAATCCGCATACATTGTGCATGTCTTCTCTGTGTGTGTGTGTGTGTATGTGAGTGAGTATATGTGTGTGTGTGTGTGTGGGTATGTGTGTGTGTGGTGTGTTTGTGTCTGTTTGTGTGGCTATTTTCACAATAAATAATAATGAGTTGTCAGTTAATCAGTTGTTTGTGAAGTTAAGAAACGACAGTTGCTTCGTCATTATTATACGTATGTCTGTGTATGAGTATGTGTGTACTTACAAGTGTGTTTGTGTGTGTGTGTATGTATGTTTATGTGTGTGTATGTGTGTGTGTGTGTGTTGTGTGTGCGTGAGCTCCTAAACTTCATCGCAATTCACAACACATGCTAGCGGACAAATTGTTTTTATTGAAGTGTGTTGTGTTTATAGTTGAACATTGAAATATTATCTATCGGCTGCCGTACCATCACCACTACCACCACCATAACACACACACTCACACACACATGCACACACATCTTACATTCCCTGGCCAAGTTTGGCTTCACCATCGTACAAATTTTATTGCAAATTTCATCATCACCAGATACAGAATTTATGACTGCAAAATTAAATTACTACTTCACACAACTTTAATTGCCGCCAAAATTATGTTTTCAAGATGAATTAAAACTGCTCTGATGAGTTAGTTATATAAAATATTAAATGTCATACACATACACGCAAGCAGACGTGTGCATTTACAAATTTATCCACACACACTACACACACCACACACACCACACACACATAAATACATACAATACACACACTCAACACACCTACTCTCTCTTTCTCTTTCTCGCACACACACAACACACAGAAAGAAAGAGAGAAAGACACACACACACAGATATATACACTTAAACACACACACATACACACACTTACATAGTATTCCGTTCAGATCCATAAACAACGAGCAATTGCGTATGTAGCATAAATCATAAGATGAAGCAAGCGTAATTGAATTAATTTATATAACATTTCCTAAATCAACTTTATCTTATATCTGCGTCGGGAGGAAATTCTTTCAATTTTTAATTTATCGCTTCACGCATCATTATCTCAAAAAGTATCTGATACTGTATCTCCACATAAATTATCCTCTACCTAACGCATCAATATCTCAAAAAGTATCTGATACTGCATCTCTACATAAATTATCTTCTACCTATCTCATCGCTCTACTCTTCTTTATGTCTAGCAAGGGTTTTTCGATTTCGGATTTATATAAATATAATAATTATATGTAATGATATTGATAATTATTTTAACAGTTGTAATACAATAAGGATTTATTATTGTAGTTTTTGTCATATTAGGTTACTCAAGTAACATGTTATTGACTGTTGAATGCGGCAAATCTGGACGAAAATTTAAAATTTTATTCAAACAAAATTTTTATTGAGCAATGCTATACAAATATATTTAATCGGTGTGCGCGCGCGTGTGTGTGTAGGTATGCACTTGCAACATTATAGACTAGATTAGACTAGACTAGACTAGAGTCCTCCTCAAATAGTACTGCGACGCGTCATGCGATGCGATCGCAACAAAATTGTCGAAAGTGAAATTTTTGTGTGTTCTTTTATCCTATATAATTTACGTGAAGCTATCGAAAGCAGCGTGTTCAGAGGCATGTTTTAATCACAGTAAGCAGTCATTTGTTTAATAAAAAAAATTTTAAATTCAAATTTTTTCGAAATTTTGATATAGAAATGTGATTGGATGATACAGCATCTGTAACATTTACTTGTATTGTCTGTTTAAACCGCCTGTGTGCGTGTGCGTGTGTGTGTGCGTGTGTGTGTGAGGGTGTTTGTGTGAGGGTGTGTGAGTGTGTGTGTGTGTGTGTGTGTGTGTGTGTGTGTGTGTGTGTAAATAACACCTCCTAAAAACATTTCAATTTATATATTGGAAAGTATAGAAAAAATTGTTCATCACGAAAATTTACGACCAGGCATTCAAAACATAAAAATAATTTTTGTAATGAAATAACAAAAAATACCTTTTACAAGCCAGTAAACTAAAAAGCTTCAAAAATAACAACCCATCAATTGATAATATTTCCGGGGAAAAACGTTAAAAGATTAAAATAGGACTATGACCAAAAAAACTATATCTATATTAATATTTGACCAAATGATAATTATGTGTGGCCAGCGGGTCAAATAAATGTTTGCTAGTCAGATCAGCAGATGAACATCAAACGCTGATGATTTATGGGTTTTTTTTAATGTAGATAAATTTGAACGTACGAACAAGCTTGGCATTTATCATCTATTCAGTCCGTAGCGTTATATTATTATGAATAACCCGACATAAGAGTACATACATGCATGCCTACAAACACACACACACTCACACACACACACACACACACACACACACACACACACATACATACATACATGCATACATACATACATACATACATACATACATACATACATACATACATACATACATGTATATGTACAGTCATTTTGATTGGTTCTCTCAAGCGCCATAACCTATAATATAAAATTCTTATCTTTACGCTGGCTGGAGAGTTTAGCGCATTATAAATCATAAAGTTTCACGTCAGACTCTCTTGATAGTGATACTACTACTACTACTACTACTACTACTACTACTACTACTACTACTACTACTACTACTACTACTACTACTACTACTACTACTACTACTACTACTACTACTACTACTACATGGATGATAAACAAGAGATGATGATGTTGTTGTTGTGATGATGATGATGACGTTGTTGCTGTGATGATGATGATGATGATGATGATGGATGATGATGATTATGATGATGGTGATGATGGTGATAATGATGACAGTGACGACGACGTTTTTGGTGTAGGCGACGATGTTCTTGGTGGCGATGATGTGTGGGCAGCTTTGGGACATGTTGTTAATTTATTAATCCTCCTTTCGAGGTAAGGATGTGATGTAAAGCGCGATGGTGCCAATTAATTGTGAATAACTTTGAAGCTGAAGCTGGTTAGTGTCGAAGACAAAATGTGAAACAGCGTGTGTGTGTGTGTGTGTGTGTGTGTGGATGGCTAATCTGTCGTTATTAGTAACAGATGTTTTGTTGTTGTTGCAACCGCTGATGAAATAAATTTTAGTATATCATTCCAATTAGTTATTTTCATAACATGCATCATATATCAACCTCACAACACACAACAACAAATAACAAACCTTACATTACTCTGACAATATGTTCAAAAAATGGTGTGATTTATATAAAGGGAGATAAACTTGAAATAAGGAAATAGAGTGGATCAAAACATGCCAATTTAGAAATTTACAAACCTACTAAAAATATTTTCGCCGTCAATCTCAAACTGCTTACTACACGATGCGGCGTTTCTGTCTCGCTGCAATTTAGTCTAACCCCAATCGCTTCTTTAAAACTGCATTTTAAATAGTCAACAATAACAATTATAATATCATAAAGTTACACAACGTGTTATAAAATTTTCATTTAAATTTGTTCTCTAGGAGCCAAATGCCTCTGACGTCATCATCGGAGCTGACGATAGAGAAGACACCGAGCTATTTCGTGACTCCCGGTGTTCCGCGTCGCATCCGGGAAGGCATTCCAAACGTCAAGATCATCCTGGTCTTCAAGGATCCGATAACCAGGTTGGTCTCTGATTACACACAGACGATGAGCAAGTACCCGAACATCAGATCCTTCTACTACCATGCATTCCTCAGGAGCAAACGCGAGAGGAACAAACGGTACAAAAAATCAACTAAACAAACAATCAAAATGAAAAAATTGAAATCGTTGAAAAATGTTTCAAAGATGAACAACCAAACAAAAACAAATGGCGTCATTGCCAAGAAGCATGAAATCAACAGGTCTTGGAAAGCACTGGACATAGGAATTTATCACAAGCATCTTCAACGATGGTTGGAGGTTTTCGACAGGTCAGACATGTACTTCATGAGTGGAGAAACGTTAATTACAGACCCGGCTTACGAACTACAAAAAGTAGAGAAGTTTCTCAATTTGAAACCTTTCATAAAACGAGAACATTTTGTCTTCAACGCCAAAAAAGGATTTCTTTGTCCTGTCATTAACGCTACCGACATCAGTCAAATAGAAGTAACGTCCTCCGCAACATCAACAGCATCAACAACATCTCCCGTTACATCAACGAACCAAACACGACATCATATGAACGCAGCAGGGTACATGACATCAACAACGAAAAACTTCAACGACAATCATTCGCATCAAAATAGAACACATTTATTTTCTGAACGGCGTATAGAACAAGCAGAGCTTCAAAGACAATGGCAGCAACAGCAGCAGCAGCAAAATCAGTTAACCTCATCGCCTGATCAAAAACGATTTTTTCAAAATCAACTGAAAACAGCAGCAGTAGCAGCAGCAACAACAAGAATGAAATGCCTGGGAGATAGCAAGGGACGTAGTCACCCACAAATTCATCCAATCAGCTTGTTCAGAATCTCTTCATTCTATCACCCTCTCAATTTAATTTTCTACCAGATGACCGGGATCAACTTCAATTGGACAGAACCATCAAACTATCTTCAGCACTCAACCGCATCAAAATTGATTTTACAAAATTAAACTCCACGAAATAAAAAGAAACAGTTAATCTTTCAGACCGCCAACAATACTGCAACCCTTTCATTGTGTTTCAAACAAACCCATGTGATATTCCTGTGTCTTGCCGATCGAACAATCAAGCGCACATCTCGCCATCGTATGCCGACGGTACATTTCATCAGATTGCTCAGTTTTGTTAACATTTCAAGTTGCTATCAAATTAAACGATTGTCATTTTAACGTAGTTTATTTAATTAGCACTGATATTTGTCATCATATGGCATATGTCAGCTTAACCATTTTTCATATTTTAAAATCCATTTGCATAATAACTTTATTGAATAATACAAACTCGTTATAAGCAAGATGAACATTCAATCAAATTTATTGCTATGACGAGCGTGTCTATGTTGCATGTTGTGTCGTAATTGACCGATGAACGAGCAAACGTGGTAGCGATGAAATTCACCAACTCTTGCAACTTCGTGCTTAACACTGCTTTTCAACCTCATTATGTAGAAGTGGATGAATCAAATTCCATTCAAAAGCAGCATCAAAATTTGTTGATTAATGAAAAAAAATCTGACTGAAGCGAAATGAAAAGCAAAATGATGCTCTGTAATTTATTTTATTCATGCCAGGTACATTTGGAATGTTGCTTATGAATATTTTGAAAACATTGTATATTTTACCATAACTACAATATCAAATAATAATGACTGATTTTATTTTTTTGTAAATATATCGATTTATTTAATTAAGCTATAATAATAATTGTGGCCTTTGTTGATGTACAGAATACAACTTATAATTTTCTTGGTGTTGTTGCTTTGATATGTTTCAAATTCTCATTATAAGCACTTAATTACAGTATTAAAAAACTGTTTGAACAAATTTAATTTTAATCAGCGCAATCAATTTTGTGTCCCAATTTTTTGGTATCGACATTTGATCTCGAAATTGTAAATATTAAAAATTCAACTCTGCAAAAATCGATCGATCAGCGAAGAGAAATGATCATGGAAAATAAATTCCAGCCTGAAGAGAGGAGTTACATTTCTTAGAACATTTTTGAAAGCATCTTTGAGCGTCTCTGCCTCGCACGCACAATTCATTAACGCCTCCTCTGACATTTTCTAATGAGTGAGACCATCAATCATCCATCTCATTCATCATCATCGTCGTCGTCGTCGTCATCATACTTCTTGTTGTAATCGACCTCTTCTCAGCCAGCACTGAACACCAGGTTCTTTCACGCAGTTTCCTGGCACGAATACAAAGTGCACCATGCAAATGCATCGCATACGTTTTTATTCAGTTTGTCTATTTCTGTTTATTATCGCCTTTAATAATTTAAAAAAATTATGAAAAATTACTTGAAATAACTGAAACGGAGTTGAAACAAAAGCTTCATTACTGTCGTTTGAATGAGAAGTTTTTTTCAATAATGAGTTTATTCAGCAAAAAGGTTATGAATATATCTGTCAACAGACTCCATAAAAGGTCCATAATATTGCTTTATTATTGCCTGGGTTGGCAGCATTTTGGTGGGGTGTTGTTGTTTCTAACAGACACTGCCTAGCTTCAACACTCATCATTCTACTTTTCTTCATCACCACCAACCTACACCTGATCATATATCGACATGTTGCTTAAAAATTGCAAAATAAACTGTTTTATTTATTTCAGAGAATGAATTATAATGAAATAAAAAGTAGCAAGTAGTATTAACAATAATATTCATATAGTCATAACAAAGAAAAATATGTGTTACTTGTTTGAAAAAAAAACAACCACATCACCACATCATCACGATCATCTGACAACAACAACGATGTGTGCATGTATGTGTGTTGTGTGTGTGTGCGTATGTGCATGTATGTGTGTTTTGTGTGTGTGTGTGTGTGTGTGTGTGTGTGGTTAGCTTTGGCATATCATATATGAATGTGTATGTGTTGAGTGTGTGAATGTGCTTGCGTTAAATATATATAATACGTGTGTGATTATATATATATATATATATATATATATATATATATATATATATATATATATTTTACAATATTCTATAAAAAATTATGGTCTATTACCAACACACACACACACACACACACACACACACACACACATATATATATATATATATATATATATATATATATTCAGTTATTTGGAAGAGGCGTCATTTAAAGTGATGTTGTGACGTTTATAAGCAAAACTTTAACACATTCCTCCTCCATAACTCATTCAACATCTAACATCTTCGACATCACTTACATCAACAACAAAGCAAACAACACACGTAAATATTGTGTGTTGGTGTGTGTGTGTGTGTTTTTGTGTGTCCGTGCCTGTGTGTGCGTGTAACGTATCTTCCTCAGTTATAATAACTTCGATCCAACACGTTGATGAATGTGTAACTACTGATTACATCCAACCGCAGACAACAACATAACGATCTATAATGTTGAAGATACATCGGCGTTAGACAACTTTCGTCTCCATATCATGCAGACGGGTGAGCGCCAAATTAGCTAAATGTGTCTCAGGCAACCATTGCAATAATAATAATAAAAAGAAACAAATCGATCCACATGCTGCTGCAAAAACTCTATCAAATTCGTGCTTTTCGGTTAAATAATTTATAAGAAACAATAAGTTCACCAACAGTTTTTTTTCTATGTGTGTGTGTGTGTTTGTGTGTGCGTTTGTGTGTGTGTGCATGTAAAAAATAAAAAATGCAGATACGAAAAGATTTAAAAATAATCTGAAGGGACAAGACGCCATAAACACGGAGGAGGCATTAATATTCACACATCTTATCTCGAAGTTTGACGATAATGTTAATAAAATATCAATCAGCATTTGAGCATTTGTTACCTTTTTATTCATTTCCATTCTTTCATCCGTCCATCCATCTTTCTTTTTCGTCAGTTGTTTTTCTTTATTCCATGAATTCATTTGGCGAAGCTTTCTTTCATTTTTCTATCTTTTTCTCAATCTCTCGTCTACTATCTATCCAACCAGCCATATATCAATATCTTCATTCCTTCACTAATCTATCCATTCATCAATAACTCATTTTTCAACTTATCAAATAAATTTTTTATATTATTTCATCGTACGCAAACAGCTGTCTCGTCAAAATATTTAATCAAATATATTTTATTTGTTCTACGTGCGCTCAGCTTGCGAGCGAGTCATTCACACCTTCAGTCGCAATCCATTCAATCACTCCGTACAAACATTTCTTTTACTCATTTTCGCATTTTTTTTATCTTTCGCAATGATTAATGTTCTTTTTTTCAACGATTACAAAGTGAAATTAATTTCGATATTGAAGCTTATGGATGCGAATTCTTGCAAGATCCCACCACGTTGCGTCACTCTTGGCATTCAATTTTTATTAATAATAAATTAAAAATCTTACATTTTCAATTATGTATATATATTTTCATATGTGCCTGTGTGTGTGTGTGCGTGTGTGTGTGTGTGTGCGTGTGTAAAAGTTTTCAAGTTGGCAAATTTTTAAAAATGTGATAGCATGTTGAAGGATAATTATTAAGAGAATTCAATGATTGAAAACATCATGCGACAAATTTTATTTTTATACAATTTTATAGTGAATAAATACAAAAAAACAGTCCATAAAAAATGCATTCAACTACCTTGCTCGATGGTTATTATAGGTGGAATAATTGCAAGTTGTCATAGTTTAATGTAACATCCGTACGCAAGAACATGCCGAGAAATTGTGCGCATACATACATGCCTGTATGTCTGTAGGTAGGTAGGCTATTTGTGCAATTATGAACAAACAGACTTGCAATCCAAATAATCATTAATTATTTAAACAACTCATTAGTTCTTTTTTCGCTGTTATGTTGTTAAAGGAGACTTTTCTATGATTAAAGTTATAAATAAATAAATAAATGATTTTAAGTCGATAGAAATAATTTCGGAAAGATTGGCATGATGGAGCTTGCACACAAGCACCACACGAAAGTTTTTGAAATTAAATTTCTTCAGCGATGTTCAGCAAGGAAAGGAGGATGAGTGGCGGTGCAAAATGAATAGAAATCTCAACAAGGGGAATCTCAGAGAGTAACGTGAAACTTTTCAGCTTTTCAGACCACGGCGACTGCAATTATCATGTCAGAAAATCCAGGCAGTGTAATTTGCGTCATCCTTTAAATTTATTTTAGCATAAAGAATTGCATTCTGCTAAAATTAGAAACTGTTTCCAGCACTTATAGTGTAGATTCAATTTTTTCAAATTTATGTTTTATCAGAATAATGTTAGCAGTTTATTTATTGGCCTTTGTTGATAAATACGCGGCATATGAAAGCACGCAAGCTGCCAACGACTACGTAGGCTAGAATAAAAATGATTAATCAAAGATGCCTGGGGGTTAGTGTTATTCACACACGCACACACACACACACACACACACACGCACGCACGCACAAACACACACGCACACAAAGAAACACACAAGTTTATCACGCGTCTGCCTACCATCTTTTTCACCCGTCACAATTATACAACATAACGATAACAATGTAACTGGCAAAGCCAAAAACAACCTATCAACGGTTCATATAATTGCACAGAGGCACAAACAATAGCAGCAAAAACATTAACAAGCACAACATTAACAACAACAATAACATTAACAACAACATTAACAACATTGTTAATGTTGTGGCTGGTCGCATTGACACGAAAACAATTGTTTCCAACTAGAAATAAATGAAAGGTTAAAGGTCATATGACAGGAACAGAATTGTACAAAACTCGCTTCCTATTTTTTCACATATAAAACTCACACGGACACAAATATACAATTCCTATTGACTCCGCTCCAACACATATATGCAAAAAAACACAAACACACACACACAGTGTGTGTGTGTGTGTGTTTGTATGAAAAAGTGTGAGTGCGTGTATGTAGTATACAAACTGGGCAAAATCGTTCTTACAATATTTGATCTTATCTTTGATTGTCATCTACGAAATGTGACCATCTTTTGGTTTGGTTTTGCATTATATATAGTTTTTGGAAATCTTGAAAAGTTTCATAACAACTATTTGTAATAAGTTTTGTACAATTTGTCTGAAGAGCAAGATGGATGTGATGGATGCAACATTCCTCGCGCAACCTCCCGCCAGACTTCGTCCAACAGACAATGCATCTCTTGTTAATATTTCTTACTCGGAGAGATTAGTTTTCTTTGTGGTCAGCAGAAATAGAAACAGGTGTAATTCAATCAGCTGATTTGAAATCTCACGTGCACTGCTCGCAGCACTTACTGCAGACAGAATGACATAAGTAATTACATACCTACTTTCTCCGTCTTGCGTAACGTGGATTTGCAGGCAACTCTAGAACATGCATTTATTTATTTTTTTCAGTTTCAGCTATTTTTATACTTTGTTAATTTTTATACTTTCTCTGTAAAAAAAACAACTAGTGCATAGAACAATTTTAATTAATCGAACTTCAATTTGAGTAAATGTGGTATAGAAAATAGTGTTATCCATCGCTCCGTCCGATCTGATTAGTTGTTAGTTCACACAGAATAAAATTTCGTGCAAAAACTTTTAAAAATTTTCAACAAAAAAGAACTACAGGAAAATAGGAGGAAATAATTAAAGTCGGAGCATAAAAAAGGCATGCTCGAAACGAAAGACCTTATGTAACCTCTCACGTGCACACACGCACACACATACACACACACATACAATCACTCTCACTCACATACAACCTTTTTCACATACATACATGCATACAGCTTCCAAAGAAGCATACATTAAAGAAGAAACGGCATCTGCGTTTATTTAAAAATGAAAGAAAGAACATAACCTTAAAATAACTTGACAACATCATTGGGAAATTA
The DNA here is from genome assembly GCF_000326865.2 of Helobdella robusta. Classification (NCBI taxonomy): domain Eukaryota; kingdom Metazoa; phylum Annelida; class Clitellata; order Rhynchobdellida; family Glossiphoniidae; genus Helobdella; species Helobdella robusta. The sequence continues at coordinate 2,602,233 of NW_008705512.1, forward strand.
GAAGTTAGCGAGGAGAAGCATGTGCGGTCGCTTCCGACGTTTTATTTTACCAGTAACACGTGGAAACGCAGGCTCATGGTTATAGCGCGCTTGTGCGTGTGCCTAATTACAAAAAACTTCAACAAGTTTCAGTGACAACAAGGGATATTATTTTTTCTTAAAAATTTAGGAAAGCCTATTTTTACAAATTTAGGTTGATAATTAAAAGAAATATATACAATCTGTGGACAAGACACGATCGAATGTTTTTCAGAGCATTTAAATGCTATAAAATAAATTAAATACGCTGTATATTATAACATTATAATACAAATTATTAATTATATATGTAGAAATAGAAAAAAATACACCAAATGACAGAAGACGGGAGTTCGCTTGCAAGATTGCTTGCGCAACAAATTATTTTTCACGTTCCAATGATTTGTGTCACTGTGCGTGCTTTCTTCTCCTAATTAATGTACTTAGAATGGAAACAACAGAATTGTTATTGCAATGTTTTCAGCAAATAAGAAATTACTCATCGGCACATCTCTTCATCGTGGTTAGCAGCTGATGGATGGAGTTGCAAGAAGTTACATGAGAGATGAGGATTTAACACGCGAGGAATGTTGAAACCAACCACCATACAAATCTAAAACCGAACAAAAACTGGCAAATAACAAAAACAAAACAAACATAAATTCCCGTAAACATAAATGGACACATAAAACAATGCCGGAATCTGAACAAACGAAGCGAACAGCTGATCATCAAACAAATAAATTAACAAATGAACAAACAACTAGTAAATAAAGAAACAAGTTAACTGCAAGACAAGTTAACTAACTAACAGATGAACGAGCAAACAAATAAACAAGCAAGTGAACGAACGAAATGAACAGCGAGTGAGCGGATGAACAAATGAACAAAACGCGCCACAATATGGAAGATCAATGGACTTGATGTTAATTGGACCAGTCACTTTTATGGACTTTTTCATTTAAGCTAACTCACGTTCACACTCACACCGTTACACGCTCGTCATATTCCAATATAACTTCATTTAATTGGATGCTTATTTGTTATGCGTATCTACATGTACGCATTTAATTTACTTTTGTTTTCCATCGTATCCTTACGTAATGTTATTTGTATATTATGCGTTTAAGACCTGTTACGTATTTTTGTTTTTTTTTTGTCATCGTATAATTCTTCAAAAATTATCACTAAGTGATGTTTCAAAATCCAATAATATTTTATTTCTTCTTGTTCGGATTGTACGTTAATAACTGCATTTTCCATTTAGGAGGATTGCAACAAACGTCAGCCTGCATAACTAAAAAAAAAAGATAAAATAACATTTGCAAAATTGATTTTTATCAGAATCATACTGTAGAAATCTTCAAAAGTTTCGAATGAAAAAAATGCTCAGAACGCTATCTAGCAACTTCGTATTTTTCATATAATTCTCCAACTTTACAGTTAACAACGCTGAAGCGGAATTAGCCATCACACTATATACACACACAACACACAACTGCACCTATTGAAATAAATAGAGAATGCTACTGTGGCAAAAATAATTTGGAATTCGTTGTGGTGGCTGACTGGCTGGTCATAATTTGAGTGCCAGAGGATCTAAATTAATCAAGTGCCGATTTGTCGAGCTGCTGGTTGTTGAAGTGTGCTGATGTTGATGATGTTATTTTTGGTGTATGTCGATTTTTGTTGGTGTATGATATTAATAACACATAATAGCCACAATAACTTATATTAATTAATTAATTAATTAATTAATTAACTTAATTATTTTTTCAATCTGATTTTAATTGATTTAATTTTGCTGGATGGATGTCGTTGACCAGTTGAAAAGCTTATTGTATTTCTAAATCAATGTCCTGTATAGTATAACGTTTAATATTTCAAGTTTAATTTACCTAGTGCTTGTCAGTCTGTTACTAATTGAATTGCTACTTTGTTTGAGGTCCTGTTACAAATTTCTAACCAATGAAAAAGTGAATTTAAAAGAAACTGTTATCGATCCATTTGGATTTCATTCACGTAAAAAAATGTTTTGTCGCGTTGATGTGTTTATTCAGTTTATTAGTATCATTCATATCATATTCATAAAACTTTAAAAAACAATCAGATATCAGACTGCTAAAGACATAATTTAATTTAAACAGGTATTAATTTAATTTAATTAATTGGACAGATTTATGTGAAAAACATATTGTTCAGGTTCATTTGTTACTTAAAAAAGTAATGAAAAAATTGCAAAATAAACAAGCTTTAAAATTTGATTGAAATTTAAAAGAAAAACAAATAAATTTTCTATGATGAAAATGTAAAACTATTAAATTTAAAACAATTAATTAAATAAAGAAAATAATTTCAGAGACAATTTCTCTAAAAATCAAAAGCACTCACATTCGGTGTATGCTGAATATTTATCGCCGGCCTAGATAGCTCAGTTGGGAGAGCGTTAGACTGAAGATCTAAAGGTCCCCGGTTCAATCCCGGGTCTGGGCAAAACACCCACCATCCCCGGTGGCCGGTATTTTTATACTTTTAAGTTAAATTTTTTTTATTCGTCATTTTTTCCTCATACTTTTCTATTTGAATTTCCAATTTGCACTCTCTAAGATTAGGCATGATACTCACACATAAGCATTGTATCATTTCCGGCTGTTACCATCACCATTCCATCAACATAAATAAAGCGTAATGTCTCGATATAATATCGAAAATGATCATTTAGAACAAAATGCACGGTTTTTTTTCTAATTCACAAAGATACCTAGACTGATGTCTACGTCAGAACTTTCCCGTTTAAATAATATTCTCCCTGTCAATAAAATTAACTCTGAACAGGGGCAATACGTTACATTAGTGATTATCAAAAATCAACCTTTTTCAACTGTCATTGTTTAATGTTAACTACAAAAAATGATCTACATAAGTTGATTAATGACATGGACAATTGTGTGCCTACACATTTGCATGCATTAATGTCTGCGAACATTATACATCGGATTGGAAGAACGCCCTATTACGAAATTATGGAACCAGACAGACAGACAAGACCAGCAAGCTGCAGCAACAAGAATAAGTAAATGGAACGTAATTCTTAACCAAGGATTAGTAAATGGAAATTGATTTTTAACCAAATCTGGAAGATTAGAAACTGAAGCACTTTTCCAATTTGAACCTAACCTACATACATATTGTGTTCTTTTTACTCTCTGCCTTCACAACTAAATATTTTAAAAAAATTTTATTCGGATTTTTCTTGTTTTTTCTTTTGACAATTTCGATACCTCTTACAAAAACTAAAAATACAACTTGTTAATAGAAGAACTAATATCTTAAATATGACAAACCTGTTGAGGCTACAAAATTAAAAAGAACCGGCCACCGGGGATGGTGGGTGTTTTGCCCAGACCCGGGATTGAACCGGGGACCTTTAGATCTTCAGTCTAACGCTCTCCCAACTGAGCTATCTAGGCCGGTGAGTGTGTTACCTTTTCATCGGTTACCGCCAGAAGATCCCATTAGATTCAACATGGCTGCAGAGTTCAATGTTTATTAAACCAAACATAAAAACCTTAATAAACAACATAATAAACTCTAATAAAGCCAATCATTTATTTCTACGAATTATACACACACGTACATACACATACATACATACACACATACGTACATACACATACATACACACATATACATACATGTGATATACAGTGTATATATAAATATATTATACACACCACATGCTAACCATTATAACACTGTTTAGTTAATGGTTAGGCTTGTAACGTTCAATAACCAATCCGATTAAACATCAAAATGAAAAAGAGCGATCCGTGTCGTCATGTGGATGTGACTCGTTTACCGGCCTAGATAGCTCAGTTGGGAGAGCGTTAGACTGAAGATCTAAAGGTCCCCGGTTCAATCCCGGGTCTGGGCAAAACACCCACCATCCCCGGTGGCCGGGTATTTTTTGTCGGCGTGATGTGTGATGCCTAGCGGTCAAGGTCGCCTGGGCTGCTTCGCAGAGCGTGCTGTCACCAAGTTCAAATACGACAAAAAGATCCCCGCCTGTCTCATGCTTCGAGTGTGATGAGTCGTTTAACATTCATTCATTGCGATGTTTGTGAACCTATGAAAAGAATAATTTTTTTATCACTCATGAAAATTTTCAAGCAACTATAATTTAAACTTGATCGATTGAACTTGTTTATATTTTATTTAATGACAAATTTGGATTCTAGCACGAGTATATATATATATATATATATATATATATATATATATATATATATATATATATATATATATATATCTGGACAAAGCAGAATAAAAGAACTTTGCTATATATATCATATGTATCTTATCCTCAGTCCTGAGCATGACATAAAACTGCATCCACGCTACCTTGCGTGCTTTCGAGCAAAAGGCTAGGCCCACCACTTATGACTGGTGGTTGCCGTCAGGATGGGCGTCCGGATAAAAAAACTTTCCCCTAAATATTCTATGCAATCATCAACAAAAACAACGGCCCCTAGTCCCCAGAAGACCTAAAGGGGTGCTAAGAATCCCTGGGAAGTATGCAATAGCGGAGGGATGTTGCAGAAAAATTCAGAATGGTTTCTCTATGGTAAATGAAATGAACACAACTGATCGTCCAATTTGGCGCAAAAAATTGATGGCAAAGAAAACAACGTCCTACCTCGGGAAACCGGGTCTCAAGACGCTAAACGAAGATAGATAGATAATATGTTATATCCTGGCACCTCAATTTACCGTTAAGATTTTTGATCATTGGCACCAATTTCAATGAATGATGAATGAAAAAGCTAACGAAGAGATCATGGCAAATTATAGTTTTATAATTCCAGAAACTTGGTATTAGTAGAAGTATCAGTAGTAGTGGTAGTTGTATTATTATTATTTATAGTAGTAGTAGTAGTATTAATAATAAAACTTATATAAGCTTTCTTGCTCTTTTTAAATATTTAAATACAAAGATTAAATAAAGTTTTCTCGACACTTTATTTTCAAAAATTAAAACCAAAATAAAAAAATAAATGAATAAAAATATGTATATTTATAAAATATTTAGTCTATGACTGAATAAAATCAACATATTGCAAAGAGCGTTTCATTAAAACGAAATAAAATCACAGCAAATGATGCGAGAAATGAAACAAACCCCACCCTCCAAACATCATCTGACTACAGTTTGGTGGAATATACATAGAGTAGTAACAATTGTAAAGGTCTTCAGAGATAGAAGTCACGTAACAGCAAATTAAAGACACACACCACAACCTTATCCATTTGTATACCTTCTTCACGAATAAAATCAAATAATAACAATGATAATAATAATAAATTGAAATAGGACCTAAGGCATGTGTAAAGATTGCGATGCAAATTTGATATATCCAAAATTAATTTAACTTTTAAAAAAAATCCGGAAAAATTTTTTATACTAAATAAAGTACACTTGAAGCGAGTTCAATTTTAAAATGTTTGTAGAGTTTTTAACATAGAATGGACTGGTAGCTATATACAACACTCAATAAACAGACAAATAAATAAATTCATTTGATGAAAAATAAAACCATTTCAAATTAAAAAGCGTATTTGAGTTAACAATGTTTTGAGTAGACGAAATGAAAAGAATAAATTATTTCGAATTAAGATGAAAAATAGAGAAAAATAAATGATTGTAACCTGCGGCTGTCAACAGTTAGAACGTTGCTATAATGGCTGATAATTGTTAACATTAAAAACGATTAATCTAGTGATTAATTTATTAAATATTAAAAAAACTAAGTAAAAAACTTGAGTATCTTAAATGTATGATGACATTATTTTCATAACTCTCTTTATCATAGTTAAATTGCCGTTATGTTGGACGAGTAGTGAAACAAAATATAAACTGAGATGGCTAGTCTCGTAAACCAGATTTCATCCAATGCATTCAGTAACAATCAATTCAATATGTATTGTAGCGTTGCACATTTAATGGTCTAAAATGAAGTAAATAATGTGAAAAAATATGCAAACAAAATGTGTAACATAATCGACATCTTTGATGTCAGCTCTGATGCTAAATGATACGTTAAATAAAAAATTCAGTTGACAGGCGATTTCGATATTGCCTAGCCTTATTCTGTATCTTTCGGGCTCAGCTGTTGTTTGAATAAACGAGTAAAAGATACAAAATAAAATATAGATGACACCAACCAAGGTCGATAACATAGGTTAACAAAGAAGTACCCAGCCATTGCTGTTTGTGAATTTTAAAATAATAGCTACCATCCTAAATTTAAAATAACTTATTATGCAAAGAGCCTTGAAGTATTTGCGTACGTTAATATAAAGGTTTACTTTACTTTAAAAGTTCGCTTTTCGATAATAATTGTTATAGAAATGATTGTCTAAATGAAGCGTACAACGATAAACAATAATGTAATGTAAGAAATAAGTTGTCTACCCGATTGCAATCATTGTTAAAAACCATAAATGAAATATGAAACTTGAAGTTTTAAAAATTTCATAAATCTTAAAAGCAAAATAGGCTGCTATCAAGAGTGGAGAGAAGCAATGAATGAATGAGATTTTCATCCGCCTGGCTGACTGTTTACAATGGATAATATCATGAAAACGGAGTATCAATTGTGCATACAATAACATTTTTAACATTAAATTATGGCAAAGAGCCAATTTAATAAAAACAAATTATCTATTCGGCTAAATGAAACATGTAGAAATTAAATAATAAATTCTCCATGAAACGTAACGATTCGGTGTTAGGAGCATAAACTGACAACGACGATAGCACGGAGAACATCTGCGACTGGAACTGCCATTATAAGGCCGTTTGAAGCATGAACAATAAATAATTCAACAAAATAAAACTTTGACCAGACGTTTGAATGACAAGTATATATATATCATTTTATGTTCTAAAACAAAACTACATATATTTACAAACGAACAAACGAATGAATGATGTATTATATTACAAAAACGCACCTTCTCTCTCTCTCTTTCTCTCTTCCCAGGAGTATTAAAAATTACTGAGCACTGAAATTAGAATGTACAAAACAGCTTTGAAATTAATAGACTTTTTCCACTTAAAAAGTAAGAAGTGAGCGTCGCAATTGTTAATGACAGTTCTAGAACGAACGAATCTGAAGGCGTTTTATGATAGGAATGACTGATAGAAAACAATTGACAACGATTAATAATAATAATAATAAATAATCAAATTAATATTATCAATAAATAGTAATAATAATACACAAGGTTCATAACACAAAAGACCAACAAACTAATGATAGATAATAAGGAGCAAACTTTCTTGTATTGTACAGTTGTACTGTATAAATTAATTGAAGCTAGGCTGTTTTATGGAAAGTTGAATCGGTAGGAGTGTTATGCATTTCAACAAATCTATTATTCATGTCATATTAAACACGAAGATATACATAGAAATTAAATAAAATTTTCAAGAGAGGAACTGAAATTATAAAAGACATCTAAAAAGTGAACAAAAATCAAATTTGATTGTTACTTTGAGTTCAAATTTCAACATAAATGATTAGAAATATGTATTTGAGAGAGATGTTGTTGATGTGGATAGTGAATGATTCTTTTTCAAACTGTTGTTGCCACTGTTGTTGCTACTGTTTTTGCTGTTGTTGTTAGTGACCTGCAACATCATGGGACTAAGAAGGGTAAGTTGTTGCTGTCGTTGTTGTGTTGTTGTTGGTTGCTTGTTGCTTACTGCTGTGTACACACCTGCAAACAACACAACATTCGTTTGCTTACATTCATTTACTTTAATTGCTATTTCTTAATCTACATTACTTGTTCAGTCAGTTACAAATCGAAGTCATTTCAATCAATCATTTAAAAAGTTCATATTGGTAAAAACATGCAAGGCTAAAAATAAACACATCAATTAAGTTACAAAAGAAATTTAACAAAAAATCACCAGATGGTAGAGCAGCAGTGCTGTTTAGAGCCTTGCTCCAGACCTGGTTCATCAGTGCCGCTGATGACGAGTCACTAATTGAGATGGAAAAATGTTTGGCCTTATTGTTGCTGGTGTAGTTTGATAACTTTATCAATGCAAATTTGTTACTGATATCTCCTCTACCATTGTTGAAACTGTTTTCATATCTATTAAAGCTATAATTGTTGTAGTTGTTGTTGTTGGGATAGTTGAGATGTTCATGAGTGAGGTGGTCTTCAGCACCATCTATGTCCTCCCTCACCATGGGCAACGCATCAGCAGCTGCTGTTGCTGCTGCCGTTGTGGCTGCGTCTGTTGTTGTTGTTGCTGCAGTTGATGTGATTAATATAGATGAGGTTGCAATTGTTGATGGTAGGGTGTTTGTTATTGTTGATGTTGTTGAAAGTGCCAGGGAGAGATCAATGTCTGCTGCACCTATTTTAACATTCGTCACCCTCGATAGCGAACTTGTCTCAATGAGTGATGCAGAGTCTGACTGAAGTATTTCCTGTTCCCTGACGAGATTTGTGATTGTCTTCTGGAGGTCGTAGTCACTGAATGCAGAGTCATTATCGTCGGGGTAGTCCTCGTTGTCGTCGTCCGTTGATAGCTGGCTGGATATGTCTGTAACAGGTTAAAAGAAATCATTGATCAGCATTTTAAACCTGAAAAATTATTATAATTCTCCAAATTTTATGATAAAATTAATGTCAACTGAAAAGTAATTTGAGTAAATTACTGTGAAAAAAAACAAAATCACCGATAAAATCATCAACAACAACACTAAAAAGTTAAGAAAAAGCACTAAATCAACATAAAGATACGTTATAAAATCATCATTTTAGAAAAAATTTAACTAAATAAAAAAAGCATCCCTCACTTATTTCATCATCATCCTCAAAATCGCCGCAAGCACCACCACCAGCAGCAGCAGCAGCACTGGCACCATCCTTCTCAGCGCCCACACCTGGAGTTCTGATGCCCATCAACATGGTGCTCATCAACTGCCTCCTCATGTGCTCCTCGTTTGAAATGTTCTCCAACGTCATCAACGTCATCTTGTACTTCTGTTGGTGGCAGATAAGGGCGAGATGAAGGTCTTCTGCATTTTGACGTTCTGCCTACGAGTGTGCGTGTGTGAGAGATTGTGTGCGTCAGTTTTTGTCTGTGACAAAGTATGCACGTGAGTGTGTATGAGAGATTATGTCAATTTGTGTTCGGGTCAGCGTGTGCATGTCTGTATCAGTTTGTGTGAGCGTGCTTGATGTTTAAAAGACTGCATGCAACTTAAAATTAAAATTGCATCTGGATGGCATTCATTTTGAATTAAAGCCAGCCATTAGGGATGAATACTAACATGATCGAAAGTTTATAGCCAAAGTTATATGATCGAAATCATTTGCATAGAAATTTACATCAACAGTTGTGCCGAATGAAATAATTTATAGACAAACTTTCAACTTCTTCTCCAGCTCTTTCTTCAGTTGAAAGAATGGTCTGCAGGTAAATTAGGTGACAGCATCATTAACATACTGACGCAGATGCATTGATGTTAATGTAATATAAATAGTGTTTCAAAACAGGCTACCAAAATAATATTTTTTTTGTCTCTCAGAAATAGCATGCTGGTCTACATTTACAACATCTACAATCAAGTATAAAAAATTGAAATCAGAGCCTTAAGATTAAAAACCAAAACAATAGCAACCAAAAAAAATGAAATAAACATTAGAAAAAATAATATGTAAATGTAAACAAACACAAAATAAGTAAATTACAACAGAAAGTTAATTGATTTGATGAATTGTTGACCATTACAACCAACTTAATTGCTGTGAATTTAGCTCATCCTTCAAATAGAACATGATAGTGTGGAACAAACAGTGAAAATAGTTGCCTTATAAATTATAAATTTTGTAAAAAAAAAGATGTCTGAAAAAAAATAATATATAAAATGTTTTAACAGTAAAAATGCTGAATTTGAATAAAATAATGTCAAATAAGGTGGAATGAAACTAAATTGGAAGACAAAAGATGCATGCCTGGTGAGGCTGATGGCACTTGAATGTTGTTCCAACTCCTCTGTCAGCTGCCTCTCCAAGACAAACAACCTCCCCGTCATCTTGCTGTGTTCCTCGTCCTCCTTCGACATTTCCACCTTTCCTTTCGTCAACTGAAGGTCATCCATTTCAATGTAAAGCAAAATTAAATTGTAACAACGTATAAATAATAAATAAGTTTTGTTCTTGCTAATATTATATTGTATAGTTAATCATCATGCCAGCAAAAAATTAATAAGGCTTCATTGAGAATGAAATTGTTGGCTGTTTCTGACCTGAATGTTGGCGTTGTTGAGTTCATCGAGTAACACAACGTCCAACTTGTTGCCATGTTGTGACAGCAACTTCTCCAGCTGCACAACTTTCTTTTTGGATAGCTCACAGTGGGTTTGTATGTTGTGGTAGTTTATTGTGGACTTGTGCAAATTGCTTTTCAACTGTTGGGTTGAAGTTACAATATGATTCGTGACGTGATGAATAAAATTCACCAAAATGTTCAAACAAATTTTTAAACAAATTGAAATCTTTCAAACTCCTCACCAGAAAAATTGCCAAGAGCCATTGATAAACTTAAATATCATCTAATCTAATCTTAATTACATCCACTTTTCAGTTGGGCAAATAATTTCTATAACAGTACAATTAACTTTTGCAGTGTTTATCAGAAACTGAACGGATTAAAATAATAAATGGAGAACAACCTTCTCAATGTCTTGCAATGTGATGTAATACTTCTTGGCCATTTGGACATTCCTCCTGCCCATGGACTTGTACATCTTGGTCACTGCGTGCTTTGCCTTTCGTTTGTTCATTTCAAATTTTTCACGAGCAGCCTTTAAGAAGTCATTTGAAATATTGTCTAATACATATCCAACAAATATGAATATTTAAAGTGGAAATGTCAGTTGAAATATTGTTGAATACATATACATAAATATGCCATGAATATTTAAAGGGAATACATAAATAAGTCATTAATATTTAAAGTGGAATACATAAATGAGTCAAGAATATTTAAAGTGGAAATATTGTTTATGAATAACCAACAGACACATCTAGAATATTCCAAGTTATGAAATGTTCTCTAACAATTAATCAACAAACACTTTCTAAAATTCTCAACAAGAGGCAAGAACGTTTAAATGACGATTGATTAATTAATATTTAGGATAAAATTGACATATACAGACCTGCAGTTCATTGCCTAGTTTGTTTATTGTATCAGAACAAGTGTTCAGATTGTCCAGTTCCTCCTTAAAAATGAGAATTGGTAATTTAAAAACAACTCTCTTCATATAAAGTTAAGTTATAAGTAAGACCAGCAAATTCATTATTTTTGTGGAAAAAATTCAAAAAAATTGAAATTAGGATAAATAAATTAATTTACTAAATGAATGAATGTTGCACAAATAAAACCTAGAATCATTATGTAACCTTAATTCTTGGGTCCAAAGTATCACTGTCATCATCATAACTGAATTCACTGTCAACATCCATGGTAAAATTAATAATGAGAAGTCTGGTTTGTTTTGTGCTAAATATGAAGAATTTTGTATCTCTGTAGCAAAAACAAACTTAAAACCTTAAAAATTTAGTAAGAAAAGAATAAAAGACCAAGATCAAAGCAAAGTGTATTACAACAATTCAACAACCATCAAATCAACTCAACAAAACTAACAAGTTAAATTTATTGTAAAAATTATTTTATAATTACTAAAATTATAACAATCAAATTTAATTACACAAATTTACAAATCCAAATGACAAATCAAATCATGAATCAAACAAAACTAAACACCTGACATTTATGAGACTGAACTTAGCCACAATGACCGACCTATATAATTTTATAAGCAATCTTCGATGCCAATTATACACACGTTAAAAAGCTAATTATACACACGTTTAAGAGATAAACGTAAAAGAGAGAGGGTACAGCAAGCCTGCATGCATATGCGATATATGTTATGTTATATGATATATGCTGTTTAAGTAGCAGCTAACAGGTATGCACACATGTACATATATTTATATAGTTATATATTGATGCTATAAAAATATATAATATGTAGTTGTGTGTATTTGATAATCCTATTAATTTCTATTATTTATTAGTAAATTAAATTTTGGTTGGTGTAAATATTGAATAATAATTATTATTTTTCTGCTGTATTTGTAAAAAAACATGCATAATGAACACACAATGCATTTTTTTTAAATCAATAACGATTGTTAACATTTATATTTATAGAAACACAATTCTATTTAAAATTCTAAACCATATTAAGATAATTATTGAGAAATGAATGGCATACATAAAAAATGACATCATCATCATCTTCCACGCCATCATCATCAACTTTGTTTCTCTCTCTCTCTCTTTATCTCTCTGTCTCTCTCTCCCACACAGACATTCATATAGAGACACATAATTACTGTGGGGTTATAATTATTTTGGTTTATGACGAGGAAGTACGGTATCATTTATAGACAATAGGATATTAGGCTATCTGATGTGTTATGCTTGGCCGTTGGGCGTGTGTGATGTTATCGATGGTGGTACATAATTAGTGTGTATTAGCATTATGTATTGTTGAGAGTAAAATTATATATATACACATATAAATATATACCTATATATACATATACATATAAACATACATATATATATATAATGTTAAAACCAAATCATTGACGAATGACACCAAAAGCCAAGCGTTTTACTAAATTTGATTTTATTTGCTGTAACGTCACTCAACCACGTCGGCATTCAACTGGACATTTTTCAACACACAGACGAGCAAAAATATAATTACATAAATATAATTGTGTAATATAATTTTCATGATTATAAGATATTGTTGATACATATATACATGTAAATATATTTTTATAGTTATATATCGATGCTATAAAAATATATAATACTGTAGTTGTGTGTATTTGATAATCCTATTAATTTCTATTATTTATTAGTAAATTAAATTTTGGTTGGTGTAAATATTAAATAATTATTATTATTTTTCTGTTGTATTTGTAAAAAAACATACACAATGAACACATAATGCATTTCTTTAAATTTTTACATTAACATTTATAGAAACACAATTCTATTTAAAATTCTAAACCATATTAAGATAATTATTGAGAAATGAATGACATACATAAAAAATGTCATAGTTAATATGACGATATAATAATACTTAATATAACGATATAATTATATAATATATTAATTTGAAATAATACATAATATAGTACAGAAATGTTTAGTCAAAATCTACTAAATGTAAAAAATGAACTGTTCAAATAATAAAAACATCCATTTCTAATTTAATAGAGTAATTTTCATAATGAGCATATATGTATGTATATATGCAATATTTTGTATAAAGTCGAATTAAAATTAAAAATTGATAATTATACAACCACCCCTCTGTCCCCTTCGTCCGTCTCTCTGTCCCCTCCCTCCACCCGTTTGCCCTCTCCATCCACCTGCTTGCCCTCTCCATCCACCTGCTTGCCCTCTCCATCCACCCGCTTGCCCTCTCCATCAACCTGCTTGCTCTCCCCATCCACCTGCTTGCCCTCTCCATCCACCTGCTTGCCCTCTCCATCCACCTGTCTGTCCCCTCCATCCACCTGTCTGTCCCCTCCATCTACCTGTCTGTTCCCTCCATCTACCTGTCTGCCCTCTCCATCCACCTAATTGTCCTCTCCATCCACCTGCTTGTATTTGTCCTCTCCCTCCCCTTTGACCACTTCTTATTTTTTGACTGGTTTCTTTACAATTTTTATAAAATTATTTTTAAAAATATTTAAATTGTTTAACATTATAAATATATATATACATATACATATAAACGTGTTTGTTTTTCAGGTTTTGAACACCCTGGAAGGCTGTTTTTTTTAGTGGCTGATATATTGTTAGAAAGGTAATTTAATTCTACATCAGTGGTAGAAATCTTTTTTTGAGGCTGCAATTATGAATGGTGAAAAAAAATATTTTTGTGATTTGATGCACAATGAAGTGTGTTTGTTTTTCGGGTTTTGAACACCCTGGAAGGCTGTTTTTTTTAGTGGCTGATATATTGTTAGAAAGGTAATTTAATTCTACATCAGTGGTAGAAATCTTTTTTTAAGGCTGCAATTATGAATGGTGAAAAAAAATATTTTTGTGATTTGATGCACAATGAAGTGTGTTTGTTTTTCGGGTTTTGAACACCCTGGAAGGCTGTTTTTTTTAGTGGCTGATATATTGTTAGAAAGGTAATTTAATTCTACATCAGTGGTAGAAATCTTTTTTTAAGGCTGCAATTATGAATGGTGAAAAAAAATATTTTTGTGATTTGATGCACAATGAAGTGTGTTTGTTTTTCGGGTTTTGAACACCCTGGAAGGCTGTTTTTTTAGTGGCTGATATATTGTTAGAAAGGTAATTTAATTCTACATCAGTGGTAGAAATCTTTTTTTGAGGCCGCAATTATGAATGGTGAAAAAAAATATTTTTGTGATTTGATGCACAATGTAAATGTTTTAGTTTTTCGTGTTTTGAACACCCTGGAAGGCTGTTTTTTTTAGTGGCTGATATATTGTTAGAAAGGTAATTTAATTCTACATCAGTGGTAGAAATCTTTTTTTGAGGCCGCAATTAATAATATTTTTAATCGATTTTTACGTTCAACTTACTGTCAATTTTTTTATGTTGTTCAATACATCATACAATCATTGTTCATACATGCGTTACTTAAATATATAGAATACATACTTTTCATACATTTCAATGATCAGTTAAGGATTTATATAGCTATACAATTATTGGTAACATATATGAACATCTGCTGTGCATTCAGCAGATGGTCCTCTCTTTTTTTCACGATCTCTCCGCGCACATAAAATATAGGTCGGTCATTGTGGCTGGTGGCTAAGTTCAGAATCATCTGACATTTTTATATACGCCTAATTAAAATTAAACAATTGACGAAATACAAAAAAGTCGTATTCGTCATATTTGAGAAAAATAAAGAAATTAATTAATAGTAATACTAACAAAACAAGCCAGATCATGTTAATTAAAAAAATGATTATTTAAGGATAAAATTATAAAAAAAACTAAAACGACCCCTAAGGTTTCACTAATAGAACATGTGTGAATATTTTAAAGTAAAAGAGTTATGCGTAAAGCACAAGCAGTCGATTAAATTCGGTTTTTATCTTACATCACAATTGATCTTGAAAAACAGCTGCACTCCTAAAGACGATTCTACTTTGAAGCGTAATCATGTAATATATAAATTTAAATGCCCTATTGACGACTGTGCGCGTCAACAACATTCGTATATTCTTGTTACGACCACCTCACTATCAAGACGTCTCACAATGCATACACAAAGAGGAGTCATCAAACTCACTTGCAATCAACACATGCAACTCCAATAACCCTCCAAATTATTGACAACAACCCAAAATTATTTATCAAAACACGAACATAATACATCTAAAAATTGCAGAAGCAGTCCTAAAAATATATAAACACCCAACAAAGAATGATAACATCATTACCAACTCGTCACCTTAATACTAACTTCAGTAACAATGAAGAACAAAGGAATGACAACAACAAAGATGAAGAATACCACACTAACTAATAAACTTTGCTAAAGAACTTTGCTTTATTTAAAGAAAATATATAGACCAAACCTTCACTAAAGGTGATTTGTGAAAAATCGAATAAAGCCCTGCTTGATGAAATCAGATAAACAACAGTTTCATCAGTTTCATTAAATTTTCATGATGAACTTGGATAAATTTTCGACAAATTGAACAATTTCCAGTCAAACAATCTCTTACAAGTAGAGCTAGTTTAAATGTTACTCTCTCTGGCATGCGTAGCCAGTGCAGTTCATCTCTAATAAATTGGTAGATAGGATCAAACCTTGATACGCCAGCAACCAGTCTAGCAGCGGTGTTCAAAACTGATTGAACGCGCACGTTTACATTTACATTGCATTTCGATATATATATATATATATATATATATATATATATTATATATATATTATATATATTATATATATTATATATATATATTTTTATAATATATATGCATTTATATAAATAAATATATATATATATATATTATATATTTATATAAATGTACTGTGTACAGTTTGTATACACAACATATGGACGAATATATACGTGTATATCGCCGATCTTTAGGTGTTCTGCCTTAGAACTTAAGTTTAGTTTTAAAAGTTTGAATTGGAAATTCTCTTTCTGGCGACTCTACTACCTTGTTTATTTTTTAATTAAATTATTTATTATTCTTTTTATTTATTTATGACTTAAATTTGTTTTCACGTGTAAGAAATGATATAGTTAAAATATTATTTATGATAAAATATTTTTTGTGCTTTCTCAATTTCGCCAAATCCAAATCATTCATCAGTAGTCATAGTGTGGTTGTGAATTGATTGAGAAATAAAATTGTGAAATTATTTGTGAAATAAATAAATTTAAATAAAATATTAGTATTTATTTAATAAGTAATTGATATATAAAAAAAAACTGCTTCCTTCAAGCTCGGAACGATAATGTCCTTTTTTGAAAAGTTAAAAAATTTGTTCACATCAAGAAGCACTCTGAATGTTGAAGAAAATGCCAAAAAATCAAAAATCTTCCAATACATCAAAAAGGATCAAGATCCTGAAGAAATATGGAAGGTTGTTGGTGAACTTGGTGACGGAGCATTTGGCAAAGTTTTTAAGGTATTGTAGTTTTTTTTTATAAATTTAATTAAGTCTACATTTTTTAAAGTTTTTTTTAACTTTTAATTACTCTTAAATTATTTTTTATGATTATCCCATTAACCTTGCAACTAACATTACTAACTTAATATGAAATATATCATCTTATTTAATAAATTGTTAAAAATAGTAGTACAATAATAATACTTAAAGTGTGCATGTATTTTTTTCTGTATTAAAAATTATTAAAATCATGTTATCAGCATTTTATTACTTTTAAAAAGTTTTTCTTTATCAGTTTATCAGCAGCTAAATTTCTAATTTAAATATTATATTTGACAAAATTCTATATTTTTTAAATAATAAATAGAAATAAAACTCAACTCATTTTTACTTTAAATAATGAAACTACCATGATTTCATTGTTGTCATTACATAAATAATAAATATTAACAGACTATGTAATTATTACATCTCTGCCTTACAGTTTGTAATTTTGGATAATTGTTTGATCAGCAACTATAATTAATAATTACAACATTAATTAGCTGTTAACACACCAAAAACATGCTTAACATGATTTCAGGCTTGTGCTGTCTGTTATTATTATTATTATGATTATTATTATTATTATTATATGCTATCTCTAATTGATTGTTGGGTGTGTTCCCCTTATTTACTTATTTATCATCTCAGTAATTACTCCCTGTGAGATATTTAGTTAAACTTCATGCTGCTTTATCAATATTTTTATCAACTGCTGTAAACATGTGGAAATAGCTTTATTGAAGTTTATTTAGACAAATGTCCAGACAGCATTTTATTTTGTTTTAAAGTTTAACAACCTAATTATTTTGTTGATCATTTAATAGTTTTTTATGTTTGTTGTGTGTCTGGATAATAAAATAATGTATGTAAACTTATTGGGGTGTTTTCCTTTTTATTTTGTGCTTACAGAAAAATAAATAAATAAATGCACTCACATAAGCACAGCTTCACACATACTTGATAATCTGAATATGATGAATTGGTGTCAATAAAAATATATCTTTGAGATGAATGGAATTTAAAGATTTCAGTTTATGTAACTAGGTAATGCAATGTCATTCATTAGTTCTTTGAACATACATGAGATGGTGTGTGTGTGTGTATGTGTGTGTGTGTGTGAGTGAGTGAGTGATGAATGACGATGAAGATGATTTTATGCATTGATTCATCATGCATTGATAAGGTGCAAGCAGGCAGACACTCTTAATTAATCATCCAGCTTATTCATTCATATCACTTCTGATCATTCTTATCAGATTACCTCAGTAATCTTCATTGTCATCACCCCCCATCATCATAAATTCTTTTATTTTTAGTTTCACAATTTTTTTTTTGTTTTATAAACTTTGGATGGTAATTTGATATCGAATATTTAATGTACTAATAAATGAACATCATCCTGGGGTAACATTGTGGCACATAATTTTGCTTGGCCAGTTCCTCCCTGTAAGAATCTTTTCATACATTGAAATAATGACTGTAAAGTAATTGATCCACCATCACCACACCATTGTATAGGCACAACACAAGACCAGAGGAACATTTGCCGCCCTGAAGCAGATGGAGATCAATGATGACAATGATCTGGAGGATTATTCCATTGAGATTGACATTCTGAATGAGTGCAAGCACGAGAACATTGTTGGCATACATGAGGCTTACTACTACAAGAACAAGTTGTGGGTAGGTTCTGTTCTGTATCTGCTTGCTTTCTATAGATATCTCTAATTTAAATGTAAATTTAACAAGTGAACAAGTTCAGTTGTTTTTTAATCATTCAGAAATATTTCAAAGTTAATGTGTTGTACATCTGTTGAACAATGCACCAGAAATAAGTGAAAAATTTTTAACAGATCCCATTTATATTTCAGCAGTCAAATCTTTTGACGGCAACAACATTTGTTTTGCACAATCTTCTTTCTGTCCCATTTCTATACTCATCACTGCCATCACTATCTTCATCATCACGTTATATTCATCGTCATCTTATCGCCACCATTATTGTTATCACCGTAGTTGTACATAGAGTTTTGTTCGGGGGGAGCGGTGGACAGTATAATGGTGGAGCTGGAGAAGCCGCTGACCGAATCTCAGATAAGGTGCTTATGCAAGCAGATGTGCCAGGCCCTCTCTTTCTTACACAAGAACATGATCATCCATCGAGACTTGAAGGCTGGCAATGTCCTCCTCACCTTGGATGCCACCGTCAAAATAGGTCAGTCTGTCGACAACCTGCTCACTTTATTCAGACTAATATTTATAGAAATATTTTTGGTTTTTATAATTTTCTCTTTAGCAAATCTCAGACGCATCAGCAGCAAATAGAGTACATTGAAATACACATGAAACAATCAGCACACAACTTGGGTGTTATATAAATATCATTACAAATAGTTTTATTAATATCTTATACTTTCTATATTACATGTTAGTCGCTTGCTTATTACATTATAATGTCAAACAACCAACCAATTAATTAATTAACAATTCAACCAACCACAGCTGATTTTGGAGTTTCAGCAAAGAACAGCAAGGTAGGCCAGAAAAGAGATTCATTCATCGGCACTCCTTATTGGTCAGAACATTTTTTTGGAATAAATTTGCATAAATTAAAATGAATATGACAGCAACACTAATAATTATAACAATAAGAATATTATAATATAATCATACCAATGATGATGATGGTGATGATGAGTGAGGGTAATTATTAACATAGTAGCATTGTCTCTAATTATATTGCTACAACTGCTCCTAATGTTTAGATAAAAAAATTCTTTTTTTAAATAATTAATAATTTTTTTAAGTAATAATAATAACAATAATAATAATAATGATGATGATGATGATGATGATAAGCTATTTACATTAGCTAAATGTATATGGAAGAAATTGATTTACAATGCAGAATTGCATAGAATATAATAATATATAAAACGTGTAACTGTGGTTGTTGTTGATGTCTCTGTGTTGTTGATGTTGGTGATCATGTTATTACGTTATCACTCTACCATCTAAACCATCCTTATCATCATTGTTATCGTCGTCACATCATCATCGTCGTCATCGTCATCTTCATAGTAGTTGAATGTTTTTCACAGGATGGGTTTTTGTTATTTAATAATTAGTGTTGTTGATGTTGATAATGTTGATGATGTTGAATGATAGAGGCAAATGATGATGGCGGTGATGATGGTCTCGTGGAAGTAATCAGAGTTATAATTAGGACAATGGGTGGTGATGATGATGTCATGGCAGACGATGATGATTTTGAACAAAATTTACATTTGCTAAATTAACATAACATTTATGATGGAATATTAATAAGAGGGATATTTATAGCTGTGGGAAATCATTACTGTCACAATTTTACGATGACGAGACTACGATGATCGTGATGACGACGACGATGATGTAGATTATGATGATGTAGATAATGTGATGATGAAGATGATGATGATGAAGATGGTGATGATGTAGATGATGATGATTATGATTTTGATGAGGATGATGTAGATGATAATGATGTAGATGCCGATGATGACGATGATGACGATGATGAATAGGATGGCTACACTAAAAATGAAAATGTGTCTGCATGAATGATTGTAAGAAATATAAAACTATCTCAATCATTTACTTGTCACCCATTATTTGAAACATACGCCGGTATTAAGATCAATCGATCAACCATTCAATCAATTAATCAATCAATCAATCAAACAGTCAAACAGATCGATCATTCAACCAACCAACCAACCAACCAACCAATCAATCAATCAATGATATAGGATGGCTCCAGAAGTAGTTGTATGTGAAACCATGAAAGACAATCCGTACGATCACAAAGCTGATATTTGGTCACTTGGTTGGTTAAGCTGTCGCTATTTTTGTTTCTGCTGTCGTTGCTGTTGCGGTTGCTGCTGTTGTTGCTGCTGCTGTTGTTGCTGCTGTTGTTACTGTTGTGTTGTTGTGTTGTTGTGTTGTTTTTTCTGCAGTTATTATGGTTAATTTTTTATGCTACCTCACAATTGTGTTCACTTCCAAGCCCCACATTATCTATCTTACTGATGTGTTAATATATGATATGTTATTGTGTCGACATATCATTTACTATGCAGCGCTCATTGTAGCATTGCTAGAAGCGAGATTAAATTAGATTTAGAGATTAACAAAAAGATTAAATGTAAATAAGTAAATATATTAATTAAAAAAGAATTAGATCAAAACACACACACACAATCACGCACACACAGAAACACGCACGCGCACAAACACTTCTGAAGTAAACTCACGAGAAGCGCTATACAAATTCAGCAAAACAGATCAACAATACACACACACACACACACACACACACACACTTACATACACATACGCACGCACACACACACACACACACCTAAACACACCATGCATACATACATGCATGTATACACACTCGCATACGTATAAAAGTTCTGCTATTTTCTGTTAGATGCATGCAATTATGTATTATGCTCAAAATGAATGGTTTACAGAAAAAAAAAATTATTTTTTTTTTCTTTCTAATGCATCTACGCACACACACATTCACACACGCATTCGCACATACATTCAAACGTGCACATTCACACGTGCAGTCACACAGTGTATTCCAATGTTGATGCTTATAATTCTCCAATTAGATAGAATTGATCCTAAGCTTTAATGGTATATAAACCCCGATGAAAAAAGTTTTTAAATGAATTAATTGATTGCTAAGAATTTCAAATTATCTTTCCCCGATATAACATAACGATGTAGGCTGTTTTTTTATGTTTCATTAAAATTTTTTTTAATTTTTAAGCACTCAATAATTTTTTTACTAGCGTGACTGGCTGGTTTTCAATAAAAACAACTTCTGAGAGACTTTTATTTAATTGGTTGTCTAAAATGGTACAGAAAGTATTAGCACACTGAGAATCATTCATAAAACTTTATGAAATAATCATTCTGGATTTATAAACAACTGAAATCATTTTTATTTCATCTAACACGACGTGACGTTTTCAAAACCAGGCAACACGCCATAACCACATTACAGTAGATGCATCACCACACAATGGGACAACACATGGCGATACACCACACAATGACACACCACATGGCGATACACCACACACTGACACACCACACACCGGCACACCACACGCTGACACACCACACGCCGACACGCCACAGCGACACACCACACGGTGACACACCACACACACGGTGACATATTACACGCCCGTCACACGCAACATTCCCCTTGACAGGCATCACCTTGATTGAGTTCGCCCAACTGGAGCCGCCAAATCACGAAATGCATCCAATGAGGGTGCTTCTCAAAATTCAGAAATCTGATCCTCCAACGCTAAGTCAACCTCACAAATGGTTTGTTTTTTTGTTGTTTGTTTGTTTGTTGTTCATTTGTTGTTGTTGTTGTTGTTACTTTAATATTTTAAATGTGCATGTATTTGGTGTTGTTTTTTTGTTGTTAATAATATTGTTTATGGCTTTGCTTTCAAAATTTATGACAACTTTTTTCAGAACTTTTTTCTTTTGAGGCTTCTGTAGTTGTTTTTCATTTGTTTTAATTATCCTTAATCTTGTTAATAATGTAAATGTTATGTCTTTTTGAAAACCTTTGATGTAGCTGTTGTTGCACCTGTTGTCATTTCAATGTTTCCATCATTAAATTTATATCAAATTGTGTGAAAAGGAGGGGCTGGGTCTTCCTGAGTCAATTGCCCTATGACTACATTTCGTGAATTGGTATTCAATTTTGATTGTTGTTTGTGACAGAGGATGTAGAAAGTACCTTGTATGTTGTTGTTTTTGTGCCTGTTGTGTTAGTTGTTGTTCAGTTGACTGCATTCAATTTCACGGTTCTTCCATTTTTATTGTTGATTCGTAGCTGGTTGTATGTTCATTGTAGTTGTTGAGTTGTATGTATTCTTTTGGGATTGTCATGTTTTTCTTCGTGTTCTCCACTCTTTGTGTTTTTGAAGAGGTAATATTTTTACGTAATTTTTTTTAATTCTTCAAATGCTAATTTTAACATTAATAACATTTTCTTAAAAATCACGCCTTTAAACCAGAGTACATATTTTCTATAAACATTCATCTGCAACTACACATAACACGTCAGAGCAATTTTATACTTTAAATAGATCCCTTTCTCTATCTTGATTGATTTATAAACTTTTCGTCAGATAATTTTTTATCTCACGGGCACATTATTTTGATTACATGAAAGGCAATAAAAATTAATTTAGTTAGCGAGTGCTTATTTGTATCTGTAGTGTTTTTTTATTGCTATCTATCAGACCACTTACGCTCCTTAATTAGAAGTTAAAAAGAACTATGCAATACTACGGAATACTATCATATATATCTACGATACTACAGAGTGATATTATATCTATCGACAATACTGCAGAGTGCTCTCACATCTACAATGTATCTACAATGTATCTACAATATATCTACGATGTGTCTATAGTATATCTATCTATTAATACAATACTACAGAGTGTATCTACAATGTATCTACAATGTGTTCACAATGTATCCACAAAACGTCCTACCTCGGGGAACTGGGTCTCTGGACGCTAAACGAAGATTGATTGATTGATAATCAGCAATGTATCTATAATGTATCTACAATGTATCCACAATGTATCCACAATGTATTTCTATGTATCTGCGATGTATCTACAATATATCTACAATGTATCTGCGATGTATCTACAATATATCTACAATGTATCTGCGATGTATCTACAATGTATCTACAATATATCTACAATATATCTACAATGTAATATCTACAATGTATCCACAATGTATCCACAATGTATCTACATTGTGTCTGCGATGTATCTACAGTGTATCAATTAATACAATACTACAGAGTATTTATCTGAAATGCTGGGAGATAGTTTTTATGGCTTGGTGTGGGATTGCATCTTACTGATGTTATTAGTGGCGAGAGATAAGGATTAATAATAATTATTAATTTAGCGTTAGCAATTAAATTGATTTTTTTTTTAAATAAAGTTTTATAAAGTGATAAAAATAAATGATTTTCTTTAATAAATCGATATATATGGAATACTGTTGATGGAGAGTTTTACTGGTTTTTTTTATGTCAGGTATTTTGTTTTTAGTTTGTCAGTTTGTTGGTTTGTTTTTGAATGGTTATTTTAATTTTTTTCGGAAAATATACTCTGTTGAAAATTGGAAGTTATATTTAGCTGATAAATAAATAAATAAATAAATAATAATAATGAATAAATAAACGAAGAGACGAATGAATGAACGAATGAATGAATGAACGAACGAACGAATGAATGGATGAACGAACGAACGAACGAACGGATGAATGGATAAATCGCCAGCCATATCATGGCAACTAACGTTTTAATGATTCACCAACCGCGCAAGCACCACACAGTCAAAGTTATTTTTTCTCATTAAATCAATGTTAACTTCATTTGTAGTCTTATTTATTTTGATCGCTTAGGCGTGTGTGGCTGAGTAAGACTTTGCCGGCCTTTGAAGTTTTTGAAGTTACTAAATAATTTCTTAGCAATCCTTTGATATATTATTAATAAACTATTTAAAATTAAACTTTGATGATGACTATGTATATATGATTATTAATGTGTTGAGTATTGTGAACGTTATTATGGTTGGTAATTTATTTGTGTATGCGTTTGTTGCCGTGTTCTCTGGAAATCACAGTTAAATAACATGCTGTTGTTGAGCTTTTGATACGGCTATAACAGCAAGTGGAACGAAACGCCTCCACCACTGACAACGCGTATAACCACAACTACAACAAACTAACAACACGTATAACAACAACCACAACGTTGAACAACAACACGCCCAGCAACAAACACAGCAAACAACAAAAAACATCAACAACACGAATCAGAAGCAAAATGCACAAAGTGACACAAATATGATATGCTTGATGTAATATCGTTACTGCCATGGCGCAGCATGCAATTAACATCCAGCTAGATTGGCTGGATATGCTGGAATGCATGTGACGGTGGCGTGCGATTGCATGTCGAAGTGACGGTGCTGTCTAGATGACGTCAGTGGGATCATTCATCGTCGTAATGTATTTGTAATGTTACGTCATAAGTTGATATGATACGTTCTTGATGTTAATTTGTATGTGAAGTCGAAGTTGTTGAAGCCAATCAATATCAATATTTATGTTAGTGCCACTGGTGTGGGGGCATGGACCTTGGTGTAATGTTATGTAGAGGTTGGTAAGTATTAGGTGCTTCTCTGCTGATACTGAGGGCAGAGTTATGATAAAAATGATGTAATGGGATGATTTTAAACTGAATTTCTAATGTATTGATGCTCAGTTGTGTATGATTGATTGTATCTTGATGACGGTGAGTTGAATGCTCAAACTTGCAACACACACGCACACACACACGCACACACACACGCACACACACACACACTTACATAGGTCAGCCGAGTTCAATGATTTCCTAACAAAATGTCTTGTCCGAACACCAGAACGAAGATTGGAGGCTGACGAACTGTTGCAGGTTGTTGCTGTGTTGATGTTGTTGCTGTGTTGATGTTGTTGCTGTGTGGATGTTGTTGCTGTGTTGATGTTGTTGCTGTTGCTGTGTCGATGTTGATGTATTTTTTGTTTTTTTTTATGTGGCTAACCTTTGTGGTTTTTCCGCTTAGATTTTTGTTTGAAACATAGATCATTCATTTAACTTTTGTAGCATCGATATTGATCTGTAGCTTCTTGTTTTGAATTTTTCCACTTTGTTGCACGGCCTGCTTGGCTGGTTGTTGTTGTAGTTGCTCCCTTCTGCCAGCTTCCTTAATGCAGTTTATAGTTACGTATTTTACGGTTCATTTCATTAATATCGCAGTGCTTTCACCAATCATCAAACCAAACATGATTTATCTCAGGTTAGAACTGCTTTTAATGTAATTTTGTCATTATTTACCCAGCAAATGTTATTAATTGAAATTGGCAATTAGAAACATTAAAATTTACAGCGACCATAGAGCCTCATTGTTGTTTATTATCATTGCACTCTAATTAATGCAATTAGTGTTGTTGTTGTTTGGCGTAAAGTTATAGAGGAATGTTTATTGGCTCACTCATGTTTTATCCATGCATTCAGTTTATTAATGTTTTACTCGTTCATTCGTTTGTTCATTTCATTCATTTGTTCATTACTTTTTCATTCATACATTTATTCGCCCGGTGATTTATTCTTGGTTATTTCATTCATTCGTTCGTTCGTTCTTTCGTTCATTCATTCATTCATGCATTCGTTTCCTACATTATCTCTTGGCTTCATATGATGTATGTACGAAGATTAGGCTTGTGTCATTGGCTATTGTTTGTCCTATTTTAACATTGGTGATGATGACGACGACGACGATGACGACGACGATAATGATAATAATGATGACGTAACTGATGATGATTAAAACTGACCTGAATTATAATAACTTGGTTTTAATACGTAGCACGCTGACAACATTAACGACCAAAAGTTTTTTTTATCTAAGAGATTACCAACAACGTTGATGATGATGATACTGACGATGATTATGCTGGCGATAATGACGATGATGATGGCAACAAGGACGATATGATGATGATTATGATGATGGTGATAATGATGATGAAGATGATAAAGATGATGATGGTGATGCCTGAGTTGTTAATAATGGTGTTGGCATTGAAATTCTCATTGATGTTTTATTAACACTTGCATAAAGTGTGACGATGATATGATGCTAATGTTCTCATTACAGTTTATTGTTATTATCATAATCGTTATTCATCGTTGTTTGTTAACATTATCACCACCTATTATTCTTCTTATTCTTGCCTTTTTTATTGATTTTGTTAGTGTTTTTCTCTTAGTCTCATTATATTTCATACAGTATTCGCGGTTTGTTATTATTTGTTATTTATATCTGTGGCATTGACATCATAAATTTGCCTGCGTGGCATACATGCATGTGAACTCTGTGAGCTGTTTAACTCCAGGCGCGCCTGCATTATCTACGTCACCAGAGACGTCATCATCACGTCATAGTCATCATCATCGTCGTCATCATCATCATCGTCGTCGTCGTTAGCGTTACTAGCATCACCACACTACCAATATCGTCATACATACGCCATCAACATCATTATATCCATTTATAATTTCATCATTTCATCATTCCTTGAACATGAGCGATGGTAATGTGATTGCACGATGAGATTGAAATATACAATGGACACTCTTCAACGATATATTATCGCTAAAGAGTGTACTCTTTCATTAATTTCTTTACCATCATCTTCATCTTCTTCACCATCATTTTCATCTTCTTCACCATCATTTTCATCTTTTTCACCATCATCTTCATCTTCTTCACCATCATCTTCATCTTTTTCACCATCATTTTCATCTTCTTCACCATCATTTTCATCTTTTTCACCATCATCTTCATCCTCTTCACCATCATCTTCATCTTTTTCATCATCATCATCTTTATCTTCTTCATTCGTCATCATCATCTTCTTCATCTTCATCACGACCAACACAGCATCCCTTCATACGAGACGTGGATGACATGAAGCCGGTGATGGAACTGTTGAGGGAAGCCAAAGCTGACGTCATCGTCGAGGAAAAGGACGTCGATGACGACACCGAACTTACTGTGGGTTCCTATTTTATCAATTATTATTATTCCTATTATTTTTTTTTGTTATTGGTGTTGCGGTTGTTGTTGTTGCGATTGTTGTTGCTGATGTTGTTGATGATGATGCTATCATTAATGATGATGATGTTGCTATAACAGAGGGTTGAATGTGAACTGGCTTCAAACATATTGATTGTTGGTTGGTTGGTTGGTTGGCCAAAGTTTTTGGATTGGTTAATGGTAGTTTATTGGCTGGTCGTTTGATTGGCTGGTGTGGGGTTTGGTTGGTTGGCTGGTCGGTTAAGTCAGTAGTTATTTTATCGGTGAGTTTGATTGGTTGGTTAATCAAATAGCTGATCAGTTGATCGGTTGGCTGGCTGACGAGTTCGTCGGCTGGTGGTAATTCAATATATTTACTTTGTTGTTCCCACTGCTATTTACATTGGCTAGACCTGTTTGCAAAGATTGCTCATTAAGGACAAAAAATATTGACATCATCAACAACAATAATACTAATAATAATAACAACAACAATAACAGCAGTAGCAAACACTCAATAGCTCACATAATGATTAAGTGGTGTATTTCGAGAGGAACATGATGATGACTTATCTCTAGAAAGTAATAAATGTAATACATATGATGATGAATAATGATGAACCTGCAACAACTGCTCGGCTGTAACATTACAAAAATTTGCAATTTCTCATTATGTATGTAATAAATAAACCTAATGATTCAAAGCATTGACATCAGTAGCAATGTTATTGATGTTACTTATGCAGATAGGATTATCATAACCAATTCTCGTAACCTCAGTAAGGGTAGTTAAATGTAGTACCAGCAACTTTAGAAAGATTTGTCCGCTATATAATTAATGATAATGGTTAGATTAGCCATAATTAGTGTTGTAGCCATTACTACATTCATAATATTTTTTTTGTTGACGTTAGGATGATATGAAGCATTCAGCTGACAACATATCCGATGATTCCATTGACGATCAACTTACGGTTAGTAGTCCATACTTTTTGTTTGCTGTTATGTCTATGTTTTATTTTGGTTTAGAAATGCAATTTTTTAAGGGAACGAGAACAAATAATATTAGCACGAAATGAATGTTTGACTAATCTTACATGAGAGCTTCTCCAGTCATGAGTTGATGTTTCAAATAGCGATTGTCTTCTGCGTTGCTAATGAACGCGAACTGAATTCTTAAAATTGACACATGAACTCTAACTTTCACTTCTTATTAATTCCATAACAACCACTTAGCAAAGAAGTGAGCAGTCATCGATTGCACGATGTTGAGCAGGTTGTACAGTACAAGTACACGTACATACACGTACATGTGCACGGGCAACACAGCACACAAGGATGTGAACATATGCGTATGTATGCGTAAACTTGAGCATATGTATGCTCTGCTCAAATATGTACATATGTACACATTTATCTAATCATACACGCTTATGAGAGTCCATAAACTGCATACAAATAAGCATACTTATGTATATATATATTTATTTGTGTTTGTACGGTAAATATGGAAAATAATCGACTGCAGTCCATTTGAATGCGTGTATAATTGATTGCATGAATCCATGTATAAACGAGTGTGCATGCTTGGATGCATTCTTGGATGAATGTGTGCTTGTTTGTGAGCTTTGGTGTATGCGCATGGAGGGTGCATGGATGGGTGCATGGATGGGTGCATGGATGGGTGCATTTGACGTAAAATAATTTCCTGATCCTATGCATCGGACGTATTTTCTCATTGGAGTCACAAAAAATGAAGATGAATGTTTGCATGTAGGGATTGCTTTATTTCAATGTTACCAGCATTAGCTGCCTTCGTTATCTGGCAATTGCTGAATGCGGAATTCTAATAAGTCAGCATTACTGTTTTCATAATAATAATAATAATAATAATAATAATAATAATAATAATAATAATAATAATAATAATAACAACAACAAATAATAATAATGTTTATATTATTTTTATTATCCGTTTTTTTCGTTATTTATACTTATCGTTTCATCTTGGTAATGGTTATTATTACCATCTAAGACAGCGAACGTATCACTTCAATGTATCAAAATGGTCAGATAGAATATGTATGCACATGTGTCATGTATGTATGTATGTTTGTGTTGAAAACTCGCCTGGTCTGCTACAAGCACTCCTAAAGATGAGAATGAAGTTATTCAATTTTGCTCAGTTGTTCATTGCTACTGCATTTGTCTGTTGCTTACGTGCGGGTGAAGTTGTTTCATATTGCAATTCAATGTTTCTCACTCACTACTCAAAATTATTGGAATAGAAATCGCGCCGAAAATCATCAAAAAACAAAACTTCAGTAACTGCTTCTCCAACTTCAAAGTCTTCAAATAGTTTCGTTGCAGCCTCTTCACCAGCAGCCATTTCAACTTCTTCCGTTATTTCAACAACAACAACTACTACTACAATAGTTGCAGCAACAATAGCAACTTCAACAACAGTAACACCAACGACAGCAATAACAACTGCAATAAAAACAACATCATCTCCTTCTCCATCGTCATTATCATCTTCAGTGTTGGCGACGACCACAACAGCAACCTACGCAGCATCAGCGGCAGTTGTTACATCGTGTAATGCAAGTGAGACAACTAGCATAGAATCGGCAACGTATCCACTGAGCCACAGTCTCAAATCAGGAAGTTCTTATGATTCAGCCATACAGTTGAAGTCAGTTTCCTTATCATCACTCAACTCGTTGTCATCGGTAACATTACCGAACAAATTGAAGAGTGATAACATTAATGATGATGAAATAGGCAGTACCGACAACTACATAGACAGACACAGCAGCAACAACAACAACTTGAGCGACAACAGTTTGTACAATGATCGTAGTCTCGATACGCTGAGTAGTAGCAACAACTGCAGCAGCAGTAATAATTCACAATCTTCAGCTGATAAGTGTGATGTCTGCTCTACAGCGTCACCAGCATCATCAACACCAATCTCGTTAATTGCAACACCTACTACTACTGCACAAACAACATCGACAACTGCAGCGACCGCATCAACGTCGGCAACTGCATCATCGCCACTTATCTGCAAGGATGGTGTTGTTAGAAGTGGTTGCAGGAAAGGGAGTTTGGATCATTTTGTCGCTAGAGATGTTGTGGGGAATGATTTGTTATTGAATAACACACCTGCAGCTACTACATCATCACTGTCAGTAACGAGTATTGTAACGCCTGCCGTATTATCGCCAGCAATATCTGCAACAGCACTTGCAACAACTATGACATCAGCAACGACAAACAACCTTTTGATTACACCTTTAGATAACAAATGCTTCGTAATGGAAAATAACAATTCCTTTTATTCATCTGCAGCCAAGCGGTCGTCGTCATTGTCGCCGCGTTCAGCGGCGTCAGAAAACGGTGTTTCACCGCTTATATCATCACATACTTTAACATCATCACATACATTAACATCATCACATACATTAACATCATCACATACATTATCATCACTGCAGCGCACATTGTCAACATCAGCGCAATCATCATTGATGTCATCGCCATCACCAACGACATCATTCATATCTCCAGTTTCTAACATCAACTCTCCTCAGACTATAACAACAACAACAACCACAACGACAATTAAACCAACAACACTATCAAAAACAACATCAGTTAAGTCATCGATTTCAGCAACGTTGACATCAACATCAACACCGTCACAGACATCTGTGTCCGATGCTAGTCAGTTTTTTACTTCAATCGGTAGTTCAGTTACAACCAGTCCCACTGCCAATATATTAACGGTGATAAGTTGTTCACCAACGACACCAGCAGGTTCATCGCTGGCGACAACATCAACAAAATCAACGTCACCGTTATCAGTTGTTGAGAACACCAACGCACTGACCTGTAGAATTGCGTCATCCAGACCTAAGAATGACGACAACAACAACAACAACGACGACGACGACGACGATGATGATAGTTGTGATTACGATATTGTTGACGGTTATGATGACGATGATTTAATTCAGTCGGCTCTGGATTTCTTGGATCAAAATATTAATTATCATTTTGAGAATGACGTCACGATGACGACAGTTAACTGCAGCGGCAAAAATATTAATAATAATAATAACTGTATTTATGATGACGATGTCGAACAGATGAAATGCAGTGACGACGGAAATGACGTTGATGATCGTCTAGTTGAGAACATTGTTGGCAATGTTAATAATGATGATAATAATAATAATAATATTAATGATGATGATGATGGTGATGGTGAAGAGGGTGGGTTGAACGAAATTTCTAGAAAGTTCCTGTTCGAGATTGTTCACTCAGCTACCAAACAGAAGAATATTAAAAATAATAATAAAAATAACCATATGAATAAAAGCTTCAGTAAATACTCCGACGATGAGAATGACGATATAAATGATGAAGATGACGTCTTCGTGGATAATTCAACAAAGACAAACAACTTATACAACGACAGCTACAATGACGACGACGACGACGATGATGACGTTGACATGATCACTGCCCCACCGTCGTCATCATCGACCGCCGTCAAGCCCCACATCAACGGTGACGTCATTTTAAAAATGAACTTAACTAAAAACAGTAGAAACAAATTGTTAAATATGGCTAGAAGTGATGCTAGTGGTAATTGCGATGAAGCTAACCACCACTACCACAATCACCATCACCATCAGATGAGTGAAAAATTTAAATTCAATCATCTGAATGCACATGACGCTTTTCACCCAAAGATTGTGAAAGAAAATGATGGTGATGAGGAAGATGATGATGATGATGATGGGAGGAGGAGGCACATTCCTGGTAACGATAATTGCATCAGTCATAATTATAATTACCAAGCTCATAATAATATTAATAATATCAACAATAACAATGTAAATAAAAATAAAGGCAATAATAATAATAATAATAATAATAGTTTCGAAAATAAATTTCTAAAAAGTCATTATTGCAATGATGGTGATGAATTGCTTGACAATTATAAAGGGGATGATAATAACAATATTATCAGCATCAACAACAACATTAATAACAACAACAACAGCAACAATAATGATAATAATAACTCAAGCCATAATGCCTGCGTGGTTAATAATGTTAAAAAGCCTGAGGTATGTTTATTGATAAGTCCGAGCATTGCTCCATATAGATAGAAGCATGTTATTCATCATGTTATATCGACGCTATTTACCTCGTTACGTTATATCCACGCTTTTTTTTATTAAGGTTTATCCCCTTAATTTTCTACGTTATACCCAGTTATTTTCCTACGTTATATCCGGTTATTTTCCTACGTTATATCCAGATATTTTCCTATGTTATATCAAGATATTTTCTTACGTTATATCCGGATATTTTCTCTCGTTTTATCTAAGTTATTTATCTCGTTATATCGACACTATCACTAGCTCGGGAGCGACCTTGTTATTTATTTCCTTCTTACTTCATATCAGTTCTTGGATAATTATTTTGTTTTTCTTCCAAATTTTTTTTACCTCCAAAACATTCACAACTCTCTACTTTCTGGTGTGGTGTTTGTAATAATATGCGTTGATATATTGGTTTTTTGTTTATTATTATTCGTTATTATTATTCGTTATTATTATTTGTTATTATTATGACTAGCCAGTGTGATTCGGTAATTTGGATGTGGTAGTCTATTTTGTTTCCTACCTCCAAATGTTCTGCTCATATCTCCCTCGGAATGCTAGTTTAATTATTATTAATCTTTGCTTGCTATTTATTTTTCTACTAACATTTTATTGTCACTTCTATTATTATTGTTATTATATTATCACTACCGTTGTTATTATTGTTATTGATTAGTTGAAAAACTACAATTTTTTTTGCCGTTAACATTTTTGTGTGTTTGCTGTGAAGGTAATGTGTCGAACTATTTTCCTGAGATTGTCATATATTTGTATTTTCTTCTTCTTCTTCTTCTTCTTCTTCTTCTTCTTCTTCTTCTTCTTCTTCTTCTTCTTCTTCTTCTTCTTCTTCTTCTTCTTCTTACTACTACTTTTTCTGTTGTCGACGAGCGTCAGTCACGTCGTCGTTCGTGCCAGTGCAGAGAGGAAAGGTTGCAGAGCTCTCTAGATTCCACTGGAGATCATTGTAGAACTTTCTTCGGGGTACATGACGCTGCAAATAGGACAATATTCTGGATTTTTCTTTTTCTACGGATCAGTTTCTGGCATGAGTGTGAAGTTAATTTTTTGTTTTTTTCTCCTTATCACTATAATAACTATTGTTATAAAGTTTTATTGGGCATTTAACTATGTAACGATAACCAAATTTCTCTAATTTCAAATTTGTCGTTTAATTTCGGTTGTAATAAAAGTGTTCATTATTATATTTGTTGTTGTTGATTTTGTTGATGTTGTAGTTGTTGTTGCTGATGTTGTCGTTGTTGATGTTGTCCTTGTTGTTGATGTTGTTGTTGGTGATTTTGTTGTTGTTGATGTTGTTATTTGCGATTTTGTTGTTGTTGATGTTGTTATTGGTGATTTTGTTGTTGTTATTGATGTTGTTGTCTTGTTCATCATTTTTCTTATAATTATGTGCTTCTTCATTGGCAGTAGATGTACATTTTTAGATAGACATTTACTTTGGCATGGTTCATTTGTGTTCATACAATTTTTGAAGGAAAAAATTTTTTAATTTGTTTTTCATGGCACAGGGGTGTTATTTCTTTCAATTTTGATTTGCATTTTTGTTAACTTTTTGCATGGCTGAGTTTTTGTTTTCTTTTTATTGGTTACAATTTTTTAAAGCTTTCATGTTGTTGTTTTGTTGGAATATTGATGTGTATGTTTCAAGATTAAAAAATATAAACAAATAAATAAATAGATAAATATATGTATATTATATTATGAATATATATAATTTATTTACAATTCAAGTATATATATAAATATGGCGTCAAAGTGAAATGATAAATGTTGATTACAATTGAAACGTATTCATAACTTAATAACTTCAGGTTGCCAGCCACAGCAGAAGAAATAAATATTTATTATTCAATATTTTTTTTAAATGATTTCAAAACCTATATTTGACGATTTCAAAATAATTTAAAATACGGTTCGCGGTTTTCTTACTTGTATCGCCATGTTGTGTCACATTAACTAACTATGCGACCTTTAGTTATACAAATGATACAGTTGCTAATTTAACATAATTTAAATGTAGCGAATATAATAACTCTACAATAACCGATGAATGATTAAATATGTTGATAATGTTTTCAAACATTGATGACTTTCACCTTACTGACCCTGACCACAGACGTCAAACCAATCTTTTGAATTCCTCTCCGAATCTTCCTACGATTACTCGGCGTCGACAGTTGCATCGACATCATTGGACAGCTTCATCAGCCAATCAGATCTCAGTGATTCGAACATCCTTTCGTCATTGGTCGAAGATCTGGTTAATGACGTCATATTATCAACTAATCACCAGTTTTCGGCGTCAGGAGTGGTCTGTGATGTCACAACGGAACACATTGAAAAGGGAACTAAAAACGCCTCTGTTTTGGCTGGTGAACTAGAGAAGATACGTGTTAAAAAAGGTTTCATTTATTCGTTCATTCATTTATTCATTTATTATTATTATTATTTGTTGTTGTTATTGTGTTTTCGTTTTTTATGCCTATTAATAATCATCTGACGAGAAATCGATTTAATTGATATGACTTTATTCAATGTTACGTCGTTAATAATAAATTTTCCTTGAAAAAAATTTGTTTTCAATTGACTGCGTTGTTATCTCCTTCCTCATTTTTATGAAAGTTTTAAAAATATCGAAATTTTAGTTATTCAAATTTTTCGTATTCACCGTGTTTTCGAATTTAGAAAACTCCTCCAACGAAAGTCAGAAGCACTTATCGACGATCAGACAGGTTGAAGCTACTATCCCCGCTTTATTTTGTCGTTTCTGATATTTATTTTATTCATTCATTTATTTTTCTTTCATTCAGTCAGTCATTCATTTTTTTATTCACCGGTTTGTTTGTTCAATCATTCATTCTCATTCATTTTTCTAGTTTTAATTTATCTTTATCATTCTTTCATTTATTAATTCGTTTATAAGTTATTCAATGTATCTATATATTTTTAGTATGAATTTAATTAACTTTTTTTACAAAATATTAGTCATATCCCACCAACCACATAGCATCACATCATGACATGATTAAGTATTAAATTTTTTTTTTAACTTTTTCAACTGAAGGAGAAGAAGCCGCAGTACAAGACACTAATGAAGATCCGAAAGTATGAAACTGTTGATGGCCAGAAGCAGGTGTCTGTCAGTTCGAAGATCATCATATCTGGACAGGAGAATAAGAAAGTGAATGACCACAACTTATGGTTAGTGGTGTTATGATGATTTGATGTTGTGATGGTGGTGTAATGTGGTGTGGTGTTGCCGACTGTCATGCTGTGATCAAACATGATGACTTAACGCAATGTGATATGCGGGACAGATAGTGACTTCGATGTTTGCAGCTCTGGGGTGCAGAGAGAGCATCATGAGATGGTCCATGGCAAATATGATGATGATGGTGATGATACAAGATGTAAAATAACTGCTAACTTTTCAATTTTCTGCCCTTCGTAATTGATAGGAAAGCCGACCTGAGGGAGATGAAAATTCTTCAGAAGGTAGAGAATAAGCAGTGTCAGAACCTTGCTGAGAAGCATTCAGCAGCCATTGAACAATTGACGAAGAAATTTGAATCAGATAAATTGGTACATCTTGTTATTATTTCTTGTTGTCAGTGTCGTCGCTTGTGGTTTCTGACTCTTTCGATCGTCAGCGTCTGGATTGGTCCAGGCAATGTTTCATTTGGAAGAAACTTCTTAAAACATTAATTAACAGACTCTTCTGAAAAGCAGTGAAGTTCGCTTGGAGCAGATAGTCAAGAAGCACAAAGTATTGATGGTGAAGATGGAGGCGACACAAGTTAACGAGACCAGGCAGTTCAATAGCAAGATCAAGATGGAACAGGTAGCGATCATTTGTGCTGATCGATTGATATTTTTCAATCAATCAATCAATCGATCGATCGATCGATCGATCAATCAATCAATCAATCAATCAATCAATCAATTAATCAATCAATTAATCAATCAACCAACCAATCAATCAATCATTTCGTCACACTTCATTCATTATTAACACCCTGAACCTCAGACGAAAGAATTGAAAGCATTCAGGGATGGTCTGAAGAACGAGATGAAAAAGTTGAAGGACTCGGTGGGCAGTGAGAGTGACTGCAGCAGTAGCAACAGGGAGAACATGAAGGACCTGCTGAAGAGGAGGAAGGAACAGAAGGAGGCAGAACACGAAGAAAAGGTTTCACCTCTTTATAAATGACATCATCACTCTCATCATCACATCAACATCATCATCACAACGTCATCATAACATCAACGTCATCATCATAACATCTACGTCATCATTATAACATCATCGTCATCATCGTCATCATGACGTCATCGTCGTCATCATGACGTCATCGTCATCAGGACCGCAAGTTCGTGGAGCTGCAGAAGGAAAACTTGGAGAAGGCTACAAAATCCTTGCTGCAGACGCAAAGAAACGCCATGTCGAAACTGGAAAAGATGATGTTGCAGGAAAAACAACATCTACTTAAATGTGTGTGCATGTGTGTGTCAGTATGCGCGCGTGTTTGTGTGTATGTTAAAACTTGTTTAAACAAATGAATAGATGGATGGATGAATGAATGGATGAATGAATGAATGGATGGAGGAATGAATGAATGGATGGAGGAATGAATGAATGAATGAATGAATGAATGAATGAATGAATGAATGAATGAATGAATGAATGAATGAATGAATGAATGAATGAATAACTAGCTTTTTTCAAGCCAAAGCAGACTGTTGGATATCATTTGATCATATCTATCTTTTTGTCTGTTGTTGGGTTGAGTTATTTTTTTTCGCTTGAGGCAATGAAGACGATATTAATTTATGGAAATTTAATTATTTTTTCTTAAAAAGTGAGAGAAGGAGAATTATGGGAGATGGAGGAGAAGCAGATGGAGGAGATGAACAAGCTGGTGAAGATGCAACTGAAGGATTCATTCTTTCTCAAGAGGAACCAGATGATGGACAGACAAGAAAAGGTCTTTTTGATGTTATTATTATTATGTTGCTGTTTTGATGTTGCTGTTTTATTTGGCTGTCGTGAATTGAATTGATACTGAGATGTCGGGGATTATACGGCATTGCTGTATTGATTATGATAACTACAGACATGATAGTAATGATAATGATAGCTACAACACTCCAACAGGAAATGGAATTGTGCCATCGAGCAAACAATCGGCAGAAAGAGGAATTGAACTGTAGTCAGCTGATCGAGAAGAAGAGGTTACCTAAGATCCAGAAGGCTGACTGCAAGACGAGGATTGCCATGTACAGGCAGAGTCTTAAGATCGGATCCATGCCGCCTCTAAATGCCGATGAAGAAAAGGAGAAAATAAAAATGGTCGTTTGCTTCTTTGCTCGTTTGTTCGTTTGTCTATCTGTCTGTCTGTCTGTTCGTTCGTTCGTTTGTTGTTTGCGTTTACTATTTTGTATGTAATTTTCACAGGACTTCTTTTACATCGTCGTACGACTTTGGTAGTCTTGAGTTGAGATGTTTCCTATAGATGACTGATTAACGTCCTCAATAATTTTTTGGCGTCGTTCCTAAATTTTCACATGTTGATTCATGACTGTTCAAACATCGAACTATTAAATTTATTATTCATTTGATTATTATTATTATCATCATTATCATCATCATCATCATTATTATTATTATTATTATTATTATTATTATTATTATTATTATTATTATTATTTATTGCTCGGTCGTGCAGTTCGAGGAGAAGGAGAAGGAGAGGATGAAGGCAGACACGCAGAGGATGTTGGAGAGGCAGAAGAAGCAGAAGGCACAACTGCAGGAGAGGATCAATGCCTCCGTCAAGGAACTCGAGCTCATACAGGTTGCTTCATACTTTTTAATCCTTTTTAAAATTTATTTATTAATTATTATTTCTTCATTTATTTATTTGTTAAAGTTGGTTGATTCTTTTCTTAAAATTTATTTCTTCAGTTACAAAAATTTATATACACTAACAATTCAAAAATCGACAAGTCAGATCGCAATGGGTCCATTCGAAAACTAAATTAATAATTTTTGAAATATTTGTTTAATTGGATTAGATAGTTCATTTAAATTATTATCGCAATTCATATGCATTCAAATTTATACCTCGAAGAACGAGAAGAGGAGGATGTTGATAGACTTTGAGATGCAGAAGATGAAGACGCTGGAGGAAGATTACCATGATGAGGTTCGGAGATGGAAGGCTGAACTTCCTATCAGGAAGAGGGTAAGTTCATCTATCTGGCCGCTCTGTTCTCTGGCTTGTCATTCCCACATGTCTGCTCTGCTCCGTGTTCGTTCTTCTATCTACACCACGTACCCCATTCTGCGCTGCGCCACTTTTTAACATCATATATTCGCTTTGTCTGGCGTCGTTTTCCATTCATTCATTCCATCTGATGATCCGATTGCTATTATTGTTATTAATTAGCTGTGGTAAATTTATTTTCTGTTCTTGTCTACAGAGGCTGGAGCAAGATTTCGCTCAACAGCAGCTTGAACAAGAACGTTTCTACAGCCTCTCTGTCTCTCCCACCATTGCCGTCTCTACAATCAACTCGAGGATACTCAACTCAGATTGATTGATTGATTGAAAAATTGAGTGATTGATTGATTGATTGTTTGGTTGATGGATTGATCGTTTATTGGGTGATTGGCTGATAGATTGATTAAGTTTACTTTTAATCTCAAAACATTTTATTTTAATATTTGTACATTTTGCTAATTTTCATTATTTATTTTGTAAAATTTATTTATTTTTGTTTTTTGACATAATTTTCATTATGTTGATTTAAAATATTCTACTGTATTCTACATCATTTTTATTTTTATAGAATTATTCAACTTATTATCACTACAATTTTAAAGGCGATGATTACTTTGGTGGGAACACGGTCACAACTTGTCCACAATTTGTTCACACTTTGTTCGCAACTTGCTCACTGGTTGTTGACTTCTTCTTTCTACTAAATTTTTTCCACTTGTATTTGCTATTTGAATGGAAATTTGTTTGACTCTTTCAAACCTTCGTCATTGGTAGCATTCAGTGGTTATCTGATTTTTTATTTCTTCATTTAATTCATTAATTACTCAGCCTTTATCACTTGTTTGTATTCCATTTCTTGTTTATGTTCACATATTCTTTATATTCATTTGTTTTTATTTATACTTTACCGTTCATATTCATTTATTTGTTTAAATTTGTTTCTTTGTATATTATTTGTTTCTTTGTATATATATATAGCTCTTCAGCTATAAAGAAGCACGCATAAAATGGAATTAAAAAACTTTCACAACATTAGCTAGGCTTGGGCGTGATGTGATAGCCAGCAAACAAATCGACGGAAGATCTGCCAAGCCGCTTCATCTTTTGACGCTTTGAAGTCTTCTGATTAGCATATATTGTGTGTGTGCGCGCACATGAAATCAAATAATGATCTGTTGTTATATATTTTTTACCATTTTCAATAATTGTGAATATTCCCATTTTGTAATTATTTATTTAAATATTTCAACTTACTGCATGATTCAACGTTGTCGTTTGTTTGCTTGTTTGTTTGGCGATTTAATCACATGACCAACAGTTCATTTATTTTTTAATGCAGTGATGTCTCTTGAACTATCTGTTTGTTTTCTTTTTGTTTGTTTGTCTGTGTATCTGTCTGTCTATTTTTCTGTCTTTCTGTCTGTCTATCTCTGTCTGTCTGTCTTTGTCTGCCTATATGTTAACTCACAACATCTTCTATTACACAATTTATTGCTTCCACATATAGGCTACATTATCATTGTTGTTACTACATTATCATTGTTGTTACTACATTTTAAAACACGCAGCATTTTTAATCATTGTCTAGCAATCACATTGTCTTGTGTACGCATTTAATGTGCACATTAATTCAAAGTAAAGAAGATGAGATTTGATTGTGGAACGTGAGGTCCCGGGTTCAATTCTATGCTGGGTCAGTTTTAGGAGTTCTACCACGGTTCAGTGAAATAATTTCAACAATTTTTAATTTAGAAAAAATTTTGCGAAAAATAAATTTAAAATTTGGTTATATCCCTATACAAAATTATATCCCCATACAAAATAAAAATTATTAACTTGTAATAGTTGTTAAAATTGTTATATATTTGTTGTTTCATTTGGTTATACGTACACAAACGTTCACAAGCGTTCAACTTTATCTTTGGGACTAAATATTTCTTCTATACATTTGTTGTTTTACATTTACGTTAAAATTTTACATCATGACAATATTTATATAATTATTTTTTAACCAACCAATCATTCAATCATTCGTTTATTTATTTATTTTTTATAGAATGGTGATAACATTTGATACATTATGCATACTCACTAAATAAAGTATTTTTGCATACATGGACCATGACCATTCATTCAATGGCTTGTTATGCAACTAAGTAGGTTTACGTTATGTTTAATAATATGCTTCTCCCAATAAGATTAATATTGATGATGATGAGCTGTGCTAGTCTGACACCCATTAAGTTGTGGTGGTTCGTTTCTGTGTTTCATTGTTATGGTTCATTGCTGCAGGCCTATAAAGTAGTTATTTTTATTATTCATGTTAGTAGCTTTTATATTATTTTCACTGATTCTAAGATCTGATAGTGTTTTCTCAACGTATTTTGCGTGCGTGAATTTCAGCAGGTTTGTGTTTTGTTCACATGATGTCATTTATTTCAATCCATTTTCGCGATACTTTCATATTCTAATGAACATTTTTCATCAAACGAAGGCAGATGTTGTATAAACTGATGAATGGTTGTAACATTTGATCATTTTTAAATGTAATGTTCTTCCTTAAGAGTAGGCTAATTATAAGTGATTAAATGTTGTTTTAATAATGTTCACTCTTGTGAAATATGATTGTCTGAATTTATAATTTAATTTAATTGTCGATGTGAATGTGATCTATCCTTTTTACTGCATATTATCGTTATTCTTTCAATCTAGACGTCAGTTGTAAATTATTTTTGACTTGAATTTCTGTGCCATTCCTCGTCAGTTTGTTCTTCCGTGTTTCATTTCTCTCCACGCCATCGTTGATTCTGTTTGTGGGAATTATCTTGAATTTTATTGATCACGATTTTCGTCAGTTTTCGCTGTGAACTGTTTTTCCTTAGAGAAAGTTTTTTCTATTTGTAAATATAACGTCAAAAGCATAAAGCATTTGTATATTGTCAATCTTTCTCTTTTAATGTCAACGTCAAATTAAAACTCACGTTTTCTCCATTACTTGACAAAAAAAACTGAAAATACGATCGACTCTATCAATCACTATCAAATTAAAACTAAAAAAGTTTTTAACAATTATAAAACCAAAGTTTGAATCGTTAATTGATGAGAATATTATTCCAAAGTTTAGGTCGCTATCAGTTCCAGGATGTTTCTTAGGCGGATTTGAAGACAATCATTTTGTCTTCTACTAAATCATTTGCCTCGATTCTATTCCAACATCACTCCTAGCGTAGTTTGTTAATACTGTTTAGCAATTTCTTCAATAGCTGGTCAGCAAAAGCTTACAAACTTCAACTTAACCAAAGTCTAAAAAATTGCTCTGGTTGAATCGCCTGCTGAAGAAACTAGGATAGCAAGGCACATTGCATTGCAGCCAATCAAAAAATAAAGGAGGAAAATAAAACCCTTCTACAGGATTTCATTCAATTGTTCGGATTCGTTTCGCTTCGGTTGGCTTAACCACGAGTAGATTTTGGGTTCGTTTAATCGACTTCAGTTAAGGTTCGGTTTGGTTTACCCCCGTAAAAAGTAGGCTTTCATTCGGGTTTGGCCATGAACGGAATTTGAATTTCGGTTTGGTGTTATAAACCAATGAAATAAAAAAACTTAGATCAGTAGAGATCTGGTCGGATCCGGGAATTTAAAAATTGATGCAATGATTCCCCGTAAATATAGCATTATATGTATATACATGAAAAACACATCCATTAAAACAGATGTTCAGGCCCCTTCAATCTGGCATCC
The DNA here is from genome assembly GCF_000326865.2 of Helobdella robusta. Lineage (NCBI taxonomy): Eukaryota > Metazoa > Annelida > Clitellata > Rhynchobdellida > Glossiphoniidae > Helobdella > Helobdella robusta. The sequence continues at coordinate 2,645,085 of NW_008705512.1, forward strand.
CTTGCATAGAGAGGTACCAGCAATCACCACTGGATACTTTAATCAGAGAGTGTTAATGTGGCCATGTGTAAGAATAACGTTGAAACACTGGCGTTAAACGATCTTTCGCCTTGTCAACCAGTACGTGTAATCTAGTGGTTATCATTTTTATTACTTCATTCATTCGTAAGTTTGACCACTCAGACAACCCGGAAAAATGCAAATCATGGATTTTCTTTCAAAAATTCTGTAATTTTTTTCCATAATCATAAGTAACTGTATAATATTAAATATCGAAAAACAAAATGCGCCCCCATTAGTAATCTTTCAAAAATGTCCGTGTTTTTTTAAATTTGTATTCTTCTCGTAATTTTGTTCTCTTTACTTCAGCCTAATAAATTTATTTGTCGGTGAGCCATTTTTAGTCTTCAAAAAGTATATAATTTTGTTATTTTATTTTTTGTAGATTTATTAAACGCATTAAATATATTAATTATAATTTTTTTAGTTAACTTGATTGAATTGTTCAATTGTTGAATGCTAAGTTTTTGCTACATAGTTTTTCAAACTTATTTTCAAATAATTCTTAAAATATTTGTTTCAATTATAACAATTTTTTTTGAGCTAAGTATTGAATAAATAAAGAAAAGTTGTAAAATGTGTATTGTATTATAATACAGTGAAAGAGTGAACAGTGAAGTAAAGCAAAGTAACTCTGTATTGTAGTACAGTAGTAAAGTGTAGTAAATTATATTTTATTTTATAATTATAATTAAAAGCTAAGCTATAAATTATAAATAAGAGTTTAAAGTTTTGAAAAAGACTACTGTGAGTATTTATAATAAATATCTATCTGTATCTATCTCTCATCTGTCATTTATCAAACAAAAAGTTAAAGTTTTTAATTAAGAGGACACTAATTGCAAATTGAAAAATGTAAAAAAAGCCTATTTTATAAAATAAGCTGTTGAAAATTCATGGTTTAGCCACCATGCTGAATAATAAGTAAGAATAATACTTCTCAAATTACACACAAATAAGGGTTTTTTTAATTATGATATTTTGTAATTAGGACTTATTCATTAATTAAATTAAATTAAAATATACTTTGCCATACCAATTTACAACGGAACTGTGCTATGCTGTAGTACTTAATTATTAATAAAGTTGAGCAGAATATTTACTGGATATTTTGTTGAGTTATTGATTTCAAATTAAAAACCAACAGCAAGTACATGATGACAAAACTAGTGTTGAATTGTCTAGGGAAAATTAAAAAAACTTATTCTGTGGTATTCTGTAGCATTAGATTATTAAGATAACTTTTCAAATTGTAAGTTAATGGGCAAAATGTTATTATGTTAATTATATATTTATGTTAAATTTGGATGGTTAACATGGTTATTCCAATTGAAAAATTATTTGTCTCAAATTTGATTTGTTTCTTTTTTGCATGTATTGCTTGCTATTATTGCTATTTAAATATTTCACCAATTGAGTTAATTAGTTATGTAAAGTGAAAAAATTATAATTCAAATACGATGTTATTTTTATTTTTTATAAATTATTACTTTTTTAATGAAATAGTAAATAGTCTCATCACAATTTAAACATGATGACTGGCAGCATAAAACAGCAGTCACCATCCCTACAATGCAATGCAAATGAGATAGGTGGATGACTCACTTTTCCTCCATTTCTTTATGCTCATGTTTGTTTGTTAGCACATTACACTTAACTATCAATAAATCTAATTGAAATTATTTGTTGAATCCTTGCATTTATAATTAATTTTTATTCATCTTTTCTTATTTATTAGTTTAGTTTAATAACTTTTCATTGATTAATTTTGATTATCAATTTTAATCTTAGTTTAAATAATTTATATATATATATACTCTTTATTGTTAATGAATGGGTTAGATAGCCACTAAGTATTGGGTCGAATCAGAAAACATTTGTTTGACTTGAATAAGCCAGTTTTACCATTTTACAATATTGCACATATGACCTGTTTATATGCGGAGTGCATTATCTGATTGTGTGTCTGTCTGGTGTCATTCACTTTTACAATGATTCCTCTGCTGATGCATATTAGGTTCAAATTCATAATCTCAACATCATGTCATGCTTTCTTTTAAAATGTGCTGTTTGGTACATTTCATGTATCCATTCATTCATTTGTCCATTCATTCATTTGTCCATTCAATCATTCATCCATTCATTCATTTGTCCATTCATTCATTCATCCATTCATTCATTTGTTCATTCATTCATTCATTCATCTATTCATTTTTCAAATTTATCTTCTGCTTTATTGCATGCTATCTATATGGTTTATATAGTTATCAGTACATTATTTTTAGTTTTATCTTGTTCCATTAAACATTTTCCTGGCAATGATATTTTCTGCAAAAATCTCTTCCACTTATTTTTTTTCTGTAAAAAAATTTTTTTATCACATTTTTTTTTATTTAAAAAGAAAAATATAAAATAATTTTTTGGTAGTTGTGTGTGTGTAGTGTGTGCGCGCGCGCACGTGTGTGTGTGATGTATGAAATGAGCATTATATAGCACTATTCTTTATACCTTTATATATATTGTGCGAATGTGTGTAGTAGTGCTATATAGAAAACATTTTTTATGGTGTGTTAGTTAATGTTACATGCTTTTTGTGGTCTTTATGTGAGTGTGTGCATGCGTGTGTGTGTATGATTCATCTTGTAACTAGATGCTTTAAATATTGCTTTTTATGGTTGCTGTTGGTATTATTATTATTTTTACTATTATTATTTTTATTTTTACTATTATTATTGTTATTCATTGTTCTTTTTTGTTTTATACCTTTAAATGTTAGTATTCCCCACTTGCTTTAGTTATTTCTCTTCATGTGTTGTTAAATATGAGTTTTTATGATTGTTTTTACTGTTGTTAATGTTATTGTTTTTAATGTTATTGTTGTTGATTTTAATGTTGATGTTAATGTTGTTAGTGTCGTTATCGATACTTCTAGCAACAACTCATTAATAACTAGCGGAAAGGTAGTGAATGTTTGTGTGTGTTGTAACAACAATGATAATGCTATGTACGCGGAGAATGTTATATAAAAATAACCAGCAAAAACCAGCCAACCTACCAATCAATCTTCGTCGTTTTCTTTGTTACTAGACAGGACGCTGCTTCTTTGTCGTCATTTTTTGACGCCAGGGCAGGCGATCAATTGTATCCAGTTCATTGAGGTTCCATGCATTGGATCTTGTTGGATCGTCTGTGTATAGGCCTGTGTCAGACGACTTCTAGGGTTGTTGCCAGATAGTTCAAAATCTGCGACAGAACGATGGAGCGTATTGCACTGTTTTCGCTTCGTCCTTAATCGCCAGACCATCACAAGCAAACGCTTGTGTTTTTATGAGTCATTTATAATTGGGATATATGGACGCTAGTTATCTAATCAGTCTTAGATGGAATTAGCAGCAAGGTCCAACCAACATGTGTGTGCTTTCTATGGATGGATGGATGGATGGATGGATGGATGGATGGATGGATGGATGGATGGATGGATGGATGGATGGATGGATGGATGGATGGATGGATGGATGGATGGATGGATGGATGGATGGATGGATGGATGGATGGATGGATGGATGGATGGATGGATGGATGGATGGATGGATGGATGGATGGATGGATGGATGGATGGATGGATGGATGGATGGATGGATGGATGGATGGATGGATATTGATAGATGGATGGATATTGATAGATGGATGGATATTGATAGATGGATGGATATTGATAGATGGATGGATATTGATAGATGGATGGATATTGATAGATGGATGGATATTGATAGATGGATGGATATTGATAGATGGATGGATATTGATAGATGGATGGATATTGATAGATGGATGGATATTGATAGATGGATGGATATTGATAGATGGATGGATATTGATAGATGGATGGATATTGATAGATGGATGGATATTGATAGATGGATGGATATTGATAGATGGATGGATATTGATAGATGGATAGATAGTTATATTAGCATGTTTAAATAATGGGTGGCATTCAGAGTAATCACCACTACATATCAATACTATTCCCTTGTTCTGCGTCTACTTTTGATCTTTCATTTCTTTTATTTACATTAAAAACATTCTTATTTATTGTTGCAGTTTTAATTTTTATATGGTGTGTGGTTGTTGTTTTAAAATTATTAATAAATTAATTGTTTTTATTTTAATAATCTTTTATTTCTGCTATACAGATGCTGATTAATAATTAGCATCCTGGAACAGAAATTATCAGGAGAAATTGTAAGGTCACCTGGAATTAATATTCGATTTTTTAGTGTTGCACATTGAAATTACAATTGCCTGATGGTGATTGTTGAGCCCTGCAAACACCAACATCATCATTATTGTTATTATGCATTCATCTGTTTTGTTATTCTGTTCAAAGTTCCATAGTATTTTGTATACATTAAGTGTTTGCGCCTCGTGTTTGTATGTTGGTGTGTATCTGCATGTAATATATGCCTATTTGCTCATGTAATATGAATCTGTCACTATATTAAGTATGAGTTGATGCTACAAAACTAACCAGTGTAAGTGAAAGATTGAACGTCTAAAGTTACATTATATTTAGAGCACCATATTTAGAGCAGCTTTGAAGATAAACACATTTTTGTTTAAACTGTTTCATTCAAAGGCAAACGCGGCGCGCACGCACACACACATACAAACACATACACACACACTCACACACACACACGTGTATATATATATATATATATTATATGATCATTTATATAGCGCCTATTAAAAACATTCTCATAGGCGCTTTACAACTATGGCAATTTTCTACAAGGAAAAAAGATATGTCTTCAATTGACTTTTGAACTGGGGAAGTGTCAGACCAGACCGGCGCAAAAAATATGGAAGTTCATTCCAATGCCTTGCAAAACTGCAAAACTACGTGATGCAATCTTTAATTTAATAACCGGGACCACTAACAAATTTCCCCGATCTGATCGTAGGCCAGTTTTTAAAGAAATCGATGATCTGTCAATCAACATTTCAGACAGATATTGCGGAGCCAATCCGTTTAAGCATCTAAAAACCAAAACACAGACTTTAAAAACAATTCTTTTGCTGACCGGCAACCAATGCAATTCCGACAGAAGTGGGCTAATATGTTCAACACGACTAGCACCTACAACAATTCTTGCAGCTCTATTCTGAACCATCTGCAACTTAGCAATCTCAAGTTTCGAAACACCATAAAACAAACTATTACAATAGTCCAATCTAGAATGTATGAACGAATGAATCAGAGTAACCATGGTTGATCTGTTCAAACTCAATTGCCGATACAATTGCCACAATTGAAATGAACAAGATTTTACCAAAACCTTTATATGTTCACCCATACATAGATTTTTATCTATTTTAAAACCCAAAACTGTAGCCATTTTTCCAAAATCAATAATCATGTCACTTATTTTCGCAAAATCAACGTTAATCCTAGAGGTTTGCTGCCAAGTTCCAACTGGTACCAGCTGAGTTTTTTCTCGATTCAATTTTATACCATTCAAACCCATCCACCCATCCAGTGCACCCAAACAATTCAACATTCTTTCAATCAGAAAATCAAACTCCCCAGTCGCCGCACTTGCAATTATCTGAACATCATCTGCATAAGCAAAACCCTTTAAAGAAAATTCATCAATAAGATACATAATATCGGCTGTATATAACGTAAAAAGAAGCGGGCCTAAAACAGACCCCTGGGGAACCCCAGACAAAACATCAACTGTATTTGACCAAGAATTATTATAATAAACCTGCTGGGTACGTTTGCACAAATAAGATTTGAAAAATTCCAAAGCTAAGTCACAGACACCGTAACTTAAACATAATCGACGTAACAGTGTATCATGATTCACACAGTCAAATGCGGCACTCATATCAAGTAGAATCAGAAGAGAGACCTGGTTGCGATCAGAAGCCTCAAAAAGTTCCGACAATACCTGTAACAAGGCCGTCTCCGTCGAATGAAAGCGTCTGAAACCAGATTGATTATTCGGAAAAAAGTTATTATCATTTAAATACTTTAGAAATTGTTTATGAACAATTCTTTCTAAAACCTTCGAAATAAAAGTTAAATTCGAGACAGGTCGAAAACTTTTATGTTCATTCACGTCTAAAGACGCATGCTTCTGAAGAGGAATAATAATTGCATGCCTATAAACAACTGGAAATGTGCCTGTTGACAGACACAAATTAATTAATTCCGTAAAATAGGGCAAAAAATAATCTATATATTGTTTAAAAATATTAGCAGGCATACAATCAATCATACAAGAGGTTGACGGAGAACTAATTACAAAGGTTTTAACTTCAGACTGCGATACCCGCGAAAATTCACAAAATTTTATGTCAACATAAAATGAGCTTCATTGGTATATATATATATATATATATATATATATATATATATAATATCAAAATCTAATAAAAAATTGTAGAGCACCCGTTAAATGAGTTCTATCAAGCACTTTCCAAAATAAAAATTGATTATATAAGTAATGTCACAAATAGACGAAATCAATACGAAGATAAGTATTTTCGTCAATCTTGTTTTGAATTCTTGAATGCTCAAATACGATTTTCACAATGAGGACGGCGAATGATTCCAGACGACTGGCCCTGACCAAACAAAGCTGTTTGAACCAGTTCACGATTGCCGCGGGGGAACCAATAGCATATTTCAATCCTATCCTCATATCTCAGATAAGTACCAGACATAATTGGCAATGTCACTTTCAATAGATCTGACTAATACATTGGTGCGGGGTTATTTATAGATTTTTAAACCATTACGGCGATTTCGAAGGTGATTCTAATGCAAATCGTTTAACATACATGGGTGCAAAGGGATCATACTTTTAACATCTGGCAACAACTTTAGCGGTACGATTTTGCATCGACTGAATGTACCAATGTTTGCGCAAGAGTTTGCATCGGTCATATATTCGACAATTCTCGAATTTGTCTTATATTTCTGATTTGTGATGAACATGTTGATGATAGCATTTTTATGGGATTTCATCGATAAACTTAGATAGATAAAAGTATACCATGAAGCTGAGCGGTAGGCATAAGCAAGTTTGTCAGTCAAAAATCAAAGCGACGCCTAATATTGTTAATAATTATTTCAAGTTCATATTGCCAACAATTTATTTTTAATATTAAAAGTAACTATTTGAGGAAAGATGAATCATGATTAGTTAATTGATCATGAATCACCATCATTACGTAATCATGAATCATCGTTATCATTATCGTTGCTGGTTATCATATTCATCATAATTATACCCATTTCAACTAAATTTTCACTCGTTTTTCGTTTATCCGCATCATCTCCACAGTCTTGGTGCATTGCATGCAAACACATATGATGCATGTTTAAAACCCCATCTGTGCAACTGCTAACATATGTGTCTTTCTTGTGCTTATGCATGTGCCTGTGCTTGTTTGTATTGATATATGTGCAAATCCTATACACATATGTGCGCGCGCATTTACCTACAATACTGTTTGCTACTTATCATTGATTATGACTATAACTATACAGCCTTTATTCATTATGGAACGAAAATTAATTTAAATTATCGATTTACATTTACGTTGTTCGAGTAGAGAACAAGAAATACTTAAGTTTTTTTTTTGTGCCATACGTATAAAATTTGAAATCATAATCTTCATCATTCACATTATCCACGTTATTAGCACCGATAGCAAACATTATAAAAAATATCATTTTATTTGGAATGCTCGCTCACCGTTAGGTTCAGTCTTTATGAGTTATGACCACTAGGATTGTATTTATCAGGGACACTAACTTCGTCATCACTCATATTATCGCCATTGTCTCTAATATAAACTTTATCGTCATTAAATATTTCAACGTCATCATCATTATTATTGCCACCAGTAATGTCCACCATACTCTTCTTCACTGTTTCTAACCTCTGATGTTGAATCTTTATCGTTAGCCTACTTTGTCAGATCAGATGTATGTTGTGCATTGAATTCAATTTTTTGCCATTACGACGATGCCATTTAAAGATGTACATCAGTTGCTGATGAAAGTTAATGGGGAATGTATATGACGGCAATTTCAATTTTAGAATAAATGACCATTGGTCAGTCCTTATTTTTACGTCTTGCAATATGAATTATTTAGCAACAAAGCCTACTCCTCCAACACTGGCGATCACTTAGTAGTGGCGATCTTTTGGCCAATCGGCTGCACCTACAGAGGTTCGTACTCGATTACCATCCTCATGACACCACCGACAAACGGTTGAAATGATTTTTTGCGTAAATAAAACGTAACAGAGAATGAGAACTTTTATTACGTTAGGCATGTTGATAGCCCACTTCATTTTCTACCGATATTACTAACAATTTCTCATTAAAATTATTCATTCCTGTTTTTTTTTACTTGAAAATTGTTCAGTTATTCCTTTACATTATATTTCACACAAAGTGTGGTTGGTGCCTAACAATAACATTGTTATACTATGTATATATGTATTTTCAGTGTAACTAATATATGCTAAACTCTAGTTCAGAATATATAATATATTATATAATATATTATATATATATACATATATAATATATGTATAAATGTATATATGTCTATGGCATGCACTAATGCAGATTAGGATAAACATATACATAGAGATATGATATATCTGATGTAATATTCATCACTTTGTTGTTTATGATACTGCATCAAAGTGACTGGCTAATAGTGATGATGAGCTTTAAATTTTAGTCTGTCCTATTTTCTTTGTAGCTTGCAGTGTACCTTAAATTTTAGAGATGTTGCTTTTTTAATGTTTTAGTGATTTATTTTTTCAAATATTATTTTCTAGATTTTTAAATGTCTTAATTTGATTGTTTAAAGGAGGAATAGCTAACTGCAAAAGTTTCAGCCATACATTGGATTATATAGTTGATTGTTTTCTAATTGAATAATAGGATAATTTCAAATTTTATTATTAAAAACAACAACTCCGACCACAAAGTCAAGCAAGTACACATCTGTCGAGATCTCATCAACAACAGCAGCAACTTTTCCGTCTCATTAATTTACTCAAAAACAACGTCAACAACAACAACAACACACTAACAACAACAACACTAACAACAACCACAGGAGCAACAAGATGACCGCTAACAATCCATCTAACAAAGATTTGCTGGAGTTTTTGACAGCAGCAGAGTTACAACACTACCACAACAAATTCGTGACGACATTGAAAGTTAACAGCGTCACCCAACTGAAGTACGTCGATGATGACGATCTACTGAGCATCGATATGTCCAGACCGGAAATCAAGAGGTTGAGGCAACATTTTAAGAAGGAGAGTCACATGGGAGCCCTAACGAAAATCAAAAAAGTTTGCTGCTGCTGCTGTTTCATATCTCTACTGTTGTTGTCATTTCTATATTTGTCTGATTTCTGTATCAATGCATTACATGAATTATTTTTTTGTTACATTTTTTAGATTACTTTTAACTTCTCAGAAATAATTAGCATTTAGATAAGGATTATTCTTCTTGACACATCATAAATTAACTGTGTGGTGTTACAATGTGTTTAAACGACCATTTTACTTGTGTCCATTTCTTTGTTTTTGTTTGTTTTTTATTTTCTAACTATCCCCCTTTTAATTTTTATAATGTTGTTTTCACTTTCTTTATCATTTTTCTTCTAGCACATTATTCAAGTGTATCTGCGTGGTGTATGCTGTCATTTAAAATACATAAAAAAGTTCCAACTCAAAATTCTGAATAATCTTATTTAGAAAGCACTTGGTTTTCATTACTAGATTCAAAAGTGGCACAACTTTGTGGCGGTAGCCTGTTTAGATACAGTAAAACTTTGTAACCAACCGACAGATCCTATCGAAGAGCGGGCAGGAGCAGAGCAGCCAGTCACAGACGACAATCTCCATATCACCGCCCATCAACCTGTGCTCTGCCAGTCCCATGAAACACATCATAGCAGAGGAGTCTGTCATGTTGTTGAATGTCATCGGCCGGGGTGAGTTCGGTTGTGTGCAGCAAGGAGTGTGGACCAAGGATAGTGGTGAGAAGGTTCGTTTTGTGCTGATTTTGTTGGCCGATGCAAGTTATTTGTGCTGACGCTAATTTGGATGTTTTAGGTGATGTTATTTGGAGATCGAAAGTGTCGTAGGTTGCTTATTGTAGGTTGCTTGTGTGGTAATGTTGTTGTTAATGAAAAGTTTTAATGTACGTTTTGTAGTTTGTGTGGTAGGGTGCTAATGAATGCGTGTTGGTTTCATGGGACTGTGGAATATTAATATATACATTGCGTATCTTTATTAGTTTTGTTGGTATGGTAGGTATGAGTTGAAGTAATGGTTAGAGACTCTTTTAAATTTTATAACACTTCTTTATTGTTTAATGCAAGATTAGCAGTTAATTGCTTCTATAATTAACTATTTATTTACTCAGCTTGACATTTGTTGAAGCCTACCTTTTAATAACATCTGAACTGTATATAGTTTATATATTTGTGCCAACATGGTCTTTATTATCAGTTGCAATGTTCAAAGCTTAAATTATGAATGAGGAGGACAGTCATGCTGCCAATGAGAGTTTCTACTTTACTTCAATTACATTTTTACCAATACTAATAAAGCGTTTAATTTATAAGGTTTCAAAATTTTCACCGTAAATTTTAGTTTTATGCCATGTTGAAAAGTTATTGAAATGATTTTATGAAATAAAATTTATTTTAACTGTATTTACGTTCACATATTGTTGTGGAACTTTGTCACAAAATTATAAATTATTAATAAATAAATTATTATAAATAAATAAATAAATAAACGAACAAATGAATGGATGATTGATTGAATGAATGAATAAGCTACTCATTTTTAAATAATTAAATATGCTATACTACACTAGGGATGATAATTAAATTAGGACTAGAAAGCTATTTAAGTTGAGATTAATATTTTTTTTATATTCATGTGCACTTATGCAATAGTAGCATAAATATTTTCATGGCAATTATTAAACATTTTAGTTTGGGTAATTTTGTTATGAGTCTCAAATTAAATGTGCTTGTAGTGGTTTAATGAAGCTTCTGATTATTATTTTCTTTTTATTAGTTTTCCTAACTTTCGTGAAAACATTTTTATTCTTTGATTTGTTATTAAATTTAAATTAATTTCACATTCAACGTATCTTTGAAATTTTTATAGCGCTATTTCCACAGTGTTAATTACTTCTTCCTCATATTTGAAAACATGTTTTAGAAAATATATGAAAAGCAATGCTAAGTAATGCAGTTGTATTTGAATCAGGACATATCAGAGGAAACACATTGGCTTATTATTCCAAAGCCGAAAATTGAAACAAAACTATTAAGTATTGCTGATAAATGTGCTTTATATAAATAGCAACATACCTAGAATTGGTCTTTTTCTCATTTAGTATTTATAGATGTTTTTTGTTGTTGTTAAATAATGATTTATACTTACGAAAACAAAAGTTTTTAAATGAATTACTATTCAAAAGATGCTGAATTCACAACTAATTGATATCCCATAATGTTCTGGATGTCAGCATTTCTTTCATGATTTATTCTGCCACTGCAGTTTATGGATGGATATGCTTTTTTTTAAATAACAATTTTTAAGAGCCCCATATTTATGATATAATGTGAACAGAATAAAAATTTAAAACCATAAAAAAAACATCTCAATGGCATGAACAACAATACATTTTATTTCATTTTTATTATTATTAACATCTGGTGCTACTTGGAAACTATTAATTTGAAATATAAATTCTGTTCCTCATTGTCTTTAAACTTTCACAAATTAGTGAATCTTCTCTACTCATCACTGTATTTATATTTCTCAGGTACAGGTGGCAATCAAGTGCCTACCAAAGGACCAGGTCAAAGGTCAGACGAGTGATTTTCTTCAAGAGGCCACCATCATGCACTCCATCTGTCATCCACATATCATAAAACTGCATGGAATCGTTCTGGGGGAAGATAGCTACATGATGGTTCGTGCTTGCTTCTGTTCTCTTCTGCCTGTACATTTTCTTGTAATTTTAGATGGTTAAGCGAGGTTTTTTGTTACATTACGATGTTTGTGACTTTATGTTTATTTAGTTGCATCACGTAGTAATAATATCACGTAACAAAATTACATTGGACAAATGACTTGAGGGTTTATGTTTCATTAACATTCATGATGAAGATTTTAGATGTCTCTCTAATTAATTTTGCAATTGAAGAATCTAAGTCTTTTTTACGGTTTTATTCATTTGTTTGTCTAGTTGTTTGTTTGTTTGTTTATTTATTTATTATACTTGTAACTTTTTAAGTTTAATTTTTATTTTGAATTATTTTATGGCAATGAGTCAGATTACACATACAAATACACACAAGGCACCACATGCTGCTGCTGCTACTGCTACTTTTAACATGAAAGCAACCAAATACAACTTTCTGAAATGAAATATGGGGTAAAAATTTAAAAGTTATATTTGTTTAAGCGTGAATCCATGTATGGATATATTGTGTGTATATATATATATATATATATATATATATATATATATATATATGTTGGTAATAGACCATAATTTTTACAATATTCTATAAATTCTACCGAATGTTTGGCGTTTATATATATATATATATATATATATATATATATATATATATATATATATATATATATATATATACACACACATTGTATACACAACACATACATGCACAACAAAGACTTAAGACTTTCAAACAACCACATATTTATTAACCACAATCTTACAATGGAGCAATATTTTGCAACAGAGAAATATTTTTTAAAATATTTGTGATTTGAAGTTGTGGGCCAGTCATGAATGTGTTTTTCTCAAGAACCCTTGTAAAATATAAGAAGGCATACAGGCAGGTTTTTAGATTTCTGATAAATGTTTGTTTCATCTATATATTTGTAGTTGTTGATATAAGGAAAATAAATGTTGATGATATTTTCAAGTTTAGTTTTGGGTCTCCTTTTAGTTTATCCATTATTGTCTGTATTGATCACTGATTTTTTTGTTGCTTTGTTGGGAGTCTGTCTTATTTTTTGTTAGATATTCATTGCCTGTTTAAGGATAACATCACATTTACCAGTGGCAGTTCTGCTTGCTACTAACAGTCAGTTGGTGATCAGGATATGAGATTTGAATTGTTGAGACCTCTCTAGATCACCTGATAACTGTATATCAAGTGATTTATTAATCATTGATAAAACTTTTTGCTGTCTATTTATTGAAATAACTTTTGCAGTGATGTAATGTGTTATCTTAATTTACAATGTTTTTTTTAGATAAGTTTCACTCTTTTCTTGAAACTTGTGAGTGTGACTCGATAATTAAAATTTTCTAAATAACTTTTTTGTGATAATTTTTTTTCTATAAATTGTGAATAGCGTATCTTGTAATTTTTTGGTGCAAGGCATGAATAGATTGTTACAAATGTTAAACCTCAACATTATTTGACTGATCATGGACACTTTCTGTTATAAAAGTGGTTTAATGGCTCAAAACAGATTTGATAATGTTTCTTTGTGGTTGATAGATATTGTGCTGTCAAAGGATGTTTCAACATAGTTTGGCAATTTTCTGTCCGTAGTTGTAATAGTTTTTAATTTCTTAGAGGTGTGTATATATTTTTTAATTTTTTGTTTTAATTCAATGAAATATCTTCCCATACTACCTTCTTGCATGTTGTACACTCAACTTTAATCTCTCTACAGTGTAGTTAGTGGCTTGTTCACTACCATCATATGAATTTCTTCCATGTACTAACCCATTTATTCCATTGTTTGTTTTTTATATTCGTAGGCAGACTCATGCCCTTTCTTGATGAGTGCTCTACAAACAAACTTCAACTGAACATGCTCATATGTCTTTGTCTCAATTCTATGTATGTATGTATGTATGTATGTATGTATGTATGTATGTATGTATGTATGTATGTATGTATGTATGTATGTATGTATGTATGTATGTATGTATGTATGTATGTATGTATGTATGTATGTATGTATGTATGTATGTATGTATGTATGTATGTATGTATGTATGTATGTATGTATGTATGTATGTATGTATGTATGTATGTATGTAGGTATGTATGTATGTAGGCACGTACGTACGTACGTACACGTACGTACGTATGTACGTACGTACGTATGTATTTACTTATTTATTTATGACTTATTGATATGCCATTGTTGTTCATTTACTTGCAAAGATTTATTTCTGGCAGACTTTTGAATTTTGATTATTCATTTATTTATTTGTTCATTTTGAGATCAGAAAGGAACTGGATATATATGTCATTATATTTGATTTGTCTAAATCTCAAGAACAGGGGTGTTTATTGATACAATTTTAGTTGTAAACATTATTTAGCCTGAATACAATCAGCTTAGTTATCTATATAACATGTTTATTATTGTCTAAATGCATTTAAAGGGCCTGTTGGCTAGAGAAAGGTTAACAATTTTAATATATTGTTTTGTGTTCTTCCTATTAGTGAGCACTTTTGTATAAAATTGATGGCTGTAGGAGATTGGAGCTATCTATCATGCTCTGATTAATTTTACATTCTTACATTTTAATAACTTTTTGAAATGATGAAATTTTAAAAAGCTTATGAGTATGCACATTTAAAGAAAAATAACCTTTACACAAAAAAATTGTCTGAAAGAAATCCACACTGAAAAGGAACGTAATTTTTGTTAAGTTTTGAACAAACTTCTTATCCAAATGTTTAACATTGATATTTGGAAAAAGCAGCAATCTGTCATATCATCTTCAATGTATAACTAAAGAACAAAAATGAATTAGTATAAGTGCCATCTTTCTTATCCTTGTTATGTTTCAGCAGCAGTTGCTATGTTTCAGCAGCAGTTATACAAATGCATGTTTGTTTCTATGTTTGTTTGTCATGGATGACATTGGAAAATAACGTCAATAATAATAGTAATAATAGTAATAATAATAATTCAAATAAAAATAATTTATCCTTATGAAGTTATTTTACCTTGATGTAGCAACCAACGTAATGATCAAACAGAGTTGTGTTGCAAGGCATGTCATGGCATTTTTATGTGCTTGTTGTTTGTTATATCTAACTTAAGTTTATGTTATCCTGTTTTGTTGTGAAAATGTGCTCTCCCCATTTCATTCAATGCAATTTATTTCCAACTCATTTAAGTAGTCTTTTTCAGAGAAACTAAATCTATCAAATTAATGCTGATTCTCACTCAGACAATGGAGAGTGCAGTTTAAAATAAATGTCTGGTGTTGTGTGTGTGTGTGTGTGTGTGTGGTGTGTGTGGTGTGTGTGTGTGTGTGTGTGTGTGTGTGTGTGTGTGTGTCAGTTTAAAATAAATGATGCCTGATATGTGTTTGTTTGTGTGGTGTTGTGTGTGTGTATGTGTGTGTGTGTGTGTGTCTCTGTTTAAAATAAATGCTGATATGTGTTTGTTTGTGTGGTGTTGTGTGTGTGTTTACTCACATGTATGTATTGTATACATTACAAGTGAACTGAGATGGTGAATGTTTGTGCATTGTTAAGATATTATGGACCATGTCATTTCAGAGCAGTTTGTTCATTTATTTTTGACAGTGTAGCACGATCATGGTGATGATTAGTAACACATTCCTTTGAAGTTATTCATATTTGAGATGCCAGTTTTGATGAGCATACATATGAATGCATAATGTAGGTTGTACAAGTATAATTAAATTAATTTTATGGTGAATGTGGTTATCATTGGTTTGAAAGCTTAGATCATACTTAACTGCAATACCAATTTAACTAACAATAGATGTTGATGATGTGAGGTGTAATAAATCTAGTGTTGTTTTCTTGCTTAATTTAAAATTGTATTGTACTGCTTGCTCTGCCTTGGACCACCTACACATGATACTTTAAGTCATACATGTTTAAAAAATAATTAAATACAACAAAGTTCACAATCAAATCACTTTGTTGGCTATTATTTAACTCTTAATTTAACAGTCACTAAATGAATTTATTTTCTTATTAAATGAATCTTTTTTTTTGTATTTTTATATTTTACGAAGAATGTGTATAAATATGTATCATAACAATAATATACAATAATTAACTAATTGTCCCTAAAGGTAACAGAACTTGCTCCACTAAAATCTCTTCTTGAATGCCTGAAAGATGCCAGCATGCAGACGACATTCACCTTGCAACACCTGTACAACCTGGTCACTCAGCTGGCAGACGCTATGATGTACCTCGAGAAGAACCGACTGGTGCATAGAGATCTCGCTGCCAGGAATGTACTCATGTTTGCGAAGGATAAGGTTGGTAGTTGTTGTTGCCGCTGTTGCTGTAGTTCTTGTTGGTTGGCTGGCTGGTTGGTTGCGGGTTTGTTGTTTGGATTGTTGGTTTATTAATTGATCGATTGATCAGAGAGTTAGTTTATTTTTTGGTTGACTGGTTAATCATTTGTTTAACTGGTTGATCTTGTAATTAATTGTTTGGTTGATTGATTGATGGAATGATTGATTGTCTGGTTTATCAACTGGATGGTTCAGGATGGTTCTTAGTGGGCTGACAGACAGACAGGCAGATAGACAGAGACAGACTGACTGACTGACTGACTTGCTGACTGATTGATTTATTTATTTATTGATTTTTGGATAAAATGAATAATTGTTTTGATGATTTGTCAATTAAAATAGTTGTATTAAGTTTGGATTTTTGTTTGTTTGTTAGTTATTGTAAATGTCTACAAAATTAGTTTTGATAATTTGTTCCTTAATAGTTATTCTGCCAACAACTATTTTGACAAATTGTCTTGTATCTCATATCAAATTTGAAAAATAATTTAAATCAAAATTAAACTTTTATAATTTAAAGTTTTGTTTCATCAGTTGCTGATAAAAGATTAGCTAGTATCCTGAGACCTGAAAAAATTTAAGTGCAGGAAGCAATAAATAAGTCTGTGTTAACATGTAGGTCTGTGAATGTATTTGCTTATGTCTGTGCATGTGTTTATGTGTGTTTGTTTATGTATGCGTGTGTGAATATCTATGTTTATGTATGTGTGAATATATGGATGTGTGTATGTGTGTGAGAATCTTTGTATCTAGGTCTATGTTTGCGTGTGTTTGTGTGTGAATATGTTATGCGCTCGTCCACTCATGTGTCTGCGTGTGTTTCTGGCTTTCAAAAGTTATTCAAACACTCTTGCTTGGAGTAATAAAGTTGAACAAATAAATGATTGTGCTTAAGGAAATGAATAAATTATTCATTAGCCAACCAGTGATGAATAAGTGTATTATGGATAAATGAATGAAAGAATGAATGAAGGAGTGAATAAGTGAAGGAATGAATTATGGTTTAATTATATGGCAAAGTATGTTTTCCAGTTATTTGTGATGTGAATTCAGTGCAAGTTGCAGAATCACATTTATTTGAATAAATGACAACCTACACACACACACACACACACACACACACACACACACACACACACACACACACACACACATGCATAATTGCATAGGCACATACTTACATGTTGGTACTTTCGTTTTTCTATGAAACAAGCTTCAGGGAAGCAATGTAATGGAGAAATATTTTTTAGTTTTCATTTCAATTTTTATTGAACAAATTTGAATTTATAATTTCGAAATCATATTTCACACATAAAATAAGCGCATTATCCTAAAACTAGTCCATTCAATTCTTATGATTGTTAGATTTTAAATGTTAATTCTGGGTTTAAATTCAAAAAACAAAACCAGTTGAGAAGTTTAGATGCAATATCATATTTTTCAATAAACAATTGAGATGTCTGCAGAATTGTACATACAGTTCATGAGATCTTATTTGTGTGAATGAGTATCCCTCCATTATAATGTGCAGTGAGTCTTGGTTGCATCTTGCATTGAAGAAACTAACTCTACACTGAGGTTCTCAATAAGGTTAACTCCAATCTCCAAGCATTTGGTTAATCTTGATAGATTATAAAGTTATCAGTTAGAAATAATGCTACAAAATTTATAGTTTTGTTAATGATAAGTATAGAATCATGGCATATTGCCAAGAGTCACACACCACACCCTGTTTTTCAAATGGCTTCAAAACAGTTGCTAAACTCTTTTAAAATGTGACTCAATCCTCATTTACCTAATGATTCCCAGTTCTATCTGTTCTAAATTAAAAAAGTTCAACTCATTATTTTGTGTATTTTTTAACAATATTTCGTGTGCTGATGATGATAGAATTGTGTCGGTGTCTGTATTGTGTGCCATTGAGGTGGTGATGTTGATGACAACGATGATCACGATAGCATTGTAAAAAAGAAAAAGACGATGGTGATGATGATGGTGATGAAAAAGATGATGATAACTAATAGTCCTAACACTCTTGACAGCGAAGATGACGATAATGATTACTAAAGATGAAGATGATTCAGAAAAGATGATTTTTATTCCCTTTTGCATATGTATCTTCACACTTCAGTTTGTTTTCTGTTTCATTGCTCGTTTTGCTTGCTTACTGGGTCAAGAATGTTACAACTCATGTTCGGTGCGCGTGTGTTGTTGTGCTTCTTTTGTCATGTTTCAGTTAACATTTGCTTCTTCATTTTTTTTT
Organism: Helobdella robusta; assembly: GCF_000326865.2. NCBI lineage: Eukaryota > Metazoa > Annelida > Clitellata > Rhynchobdellida > Glossiphoniidae > Helobdella > Helobdella robusta. Next base: position 2,663,851 of record NW_008705512.1, read on the forward strand.
TCATTTTATTGTAAATTTTTCAAGTGCATTCATGTTGCAGTTGGATTACAGTGTATGCATGCATTCTTTTTTTATGTTTATGTTGCATTAAATATTTTGTTCCATCTTATATTTTCCACAAATATATCCTATATTATTTATTTTAGATGATAATGGTCGGTCACGCTCATGAGAGCAAGCAGTTTCAGTCATGTAATCATGAAATGATGTGATATCACATATGTTTATAGATGAAAATTCTTCCAACGAAACATCATAAAACCCTATAAGACTAACGATGATAGCACCGATAAAAACAGCGATAATGACATTAACAACGACCCAATAACAATAGCAGGAATAACAGCAACATAAACGCATCACATAATGAACAAACATGTGCATATAATTCTTTAAGATTGCTCCCTACACAGACAAAGATAATTTGATGTTTAAGGCCTTCATGTTTTTTTCTCCCTATCTCTTTTTCTTTATTTATTTCTCTCACTCCATTCCTTATTCGTTTCTTTCTATCACTCTTTTTTCTCTCTCTCTCTCTTTCTCTTTCTCTGATGTAATTTTCTACATTTTTCTTTTACTTTAATTTTCTTTGTAGCTTGGAAAAATCAGACAGTGTTATTAGTTTGTTTTATGGCTTTTTAAGTATTTTCGTTTCTTCTGCAATTTTTCGTTTCGTTTTGTTTTTTTCTGCTGTTTTGATTTTTTTGCTCTAAGAATAATATGAAGGCCATGCTTTGAGAAATTAATGTGTTAGTATGTTAAGTGTAAAAGTTATGAAGAAGACGATAATGATGTTGTGATGAGGGTGATGATAGCGGCGGAATCGTATCGTATTTTATGATGATGGCTAATTTTTATGACGATGGTGGTGGTGACGATGACAACGAGTAAGATGATAGATGATGAGGGGCTGATGGTGATGACATTAAAATGAATGGCGATGATAATGTGATGACGACGACGAAGATGATGATGATGAATTTGATGATGATGAAGATGGAGAAGATGATGGTGGGTTGTTGGGTTGTTTATGGGCCAGGACATCATTTATAATAATTTAATAATTGTTTCAAATTACCGTCAGTTCAGTTGCAGTTTTTACAATTACCATCATTATTCTGCTGAACTATACATAGTTATATAATAAATCAAAATAGATTAACTACTACCACTTAAATTTTTTCTAACCATTCTTTAGTCTGTCTTCACATTCACTGTTCCTTAGTTTTTTGTTTTCACATACATACACCTATTCCTTTTCATCTTCAACAGCATCATTACATAATCACCACTACTTACTCACCGTAGCATGCTAAAAACATTTGACTCACATCACAGACACACACATCACAACAATGACAACAACACACGCTGCTTTTACATCCATGTAACATCATGTCATGTCAGATGTCACACACACACACACACACACACATACACAAGTACAGACACACTAACAAAACTGTACGTACTATTAAACTGTACGTAGTTGTCATGTTAACCATACATATGTTTGTTTATATTAAACGTTAATTTATGTTTCTCCTTATATCTATGTATGTTTGTGTGTCTCTTTCACTCTTTCACTCGCTTTCACTCTCTCTCTTTCTCACACACATACTCTCTCTCTCTCTCTCTCTCTCTCTCTCTCTCTCTCTCTCTCTCTCTCTCTCTCTACTTCATGTAGTCTATTAGTGTTGGTGTTTCCCTATTTTTTGTAGCCTGTATATATTTGAAAGTATAGAATGAATTTTATTGCGTGTTAGTTCAATAGCAGTCACCATGGAGTGTGCTATTGTATGATTCATTTTACCATTACATCATTTCTTTCGTCATAGTTTTTTTCAGATATCATCATCATCATCGTCGTCGTCATGTTTATATTCATTGCCATCATCATTCAAGTACTAATACAAGTAGTTTGATAGTTGGTACCGTAGCCAGTGATCGTTTGGTGTGATTCTCCAAATTATTTCATTTATACAAACATGCTTACTATGATGATGATGATGATGATGGTGATGATTATGATGATGATGATGTTTAAACTATTGATTATTCTACATTCAACATAGAAACACGATTAAGAGTAAATATATTCATCATAAAATTTATCCTAACTCATTCATTCGTTCGTTCGTTCATTCATTCATTCATTCATTTGTTTGTTTATTTATTCCATCTTTCACTTCCTTTCATATTTAATCATTATCTTAATCACGTATAAATTTATTCATTCCAACTTTCCGTCCATTCACCCTGTTAATTATTATCTAATCCATTCATTTTTGCATTTGTTCATGCAAGTTTCCATTCATTTTTGCCTTTTGATCATTCATTTATTCATTCATTCATTCGTTCGTTCATTCATTCATTTATTTATTCATTCATTCATTCATTCATTCATTCATTCATTCATTCATCGTTTCTAATTCAATCCAATTAAATTAGATACAGCAATTATAATGAAATGTTGGATGTTGTTTCAGTCGTTGCTTGTTATCATTATCATCATCACCATCAGCAGCCATTGTCATCCAATCATTTATTTTGATTTGTCACCATCACTCAATCAACTGTAATCCAATTGTCATCATCGAATCATTATCATTCACTCGTTTATTGATGACAATGATTATATGATGACGACGGATAGTTACATAAGGATTATTATGATAATTACATTAGTTCTAATCATGAGGATTTGTAAAAACGACAAACAGGTTAAGATAAGTGATTTTGGTCTCTCAAAAGCTCTGGGTGTTGGTTCTGACTACTATCAAGGACATCTGAATACTGGACTCAAGCTGCCTATTGCGTGGTTGGTTGATGATGTTGTTGTTATTGTTGATGTTGTTGTTGTTGTTGTTACTATTTATTGTTGGTGTGGTTTTTGTTCGTGCTGTTGACATTGTTAATGTTCGTGATGATGTTGTTGATGTTATTGATGAGGATGCAGATGGTGAGTGTTGTTGTTATTGGATTTGTAGGATTGAATGATTGTTCGGATGAATCAATGATTGAAGAGATAAATGTATGACAATTGAAATGATACCGGATCAACTGATTGAATGACGGAGTGCATGAGTGGTTGAATGAATTAACGAATGAATGAACGGACGTATATTCAGATCATTTTTTACAAGATTTTTTCTTACAAATTTAAAGCCACAGTTTAATGAATGAATGATTGAATGAACGAATGAATTATTTAAAAATTATCCCATGTTTGTAACTTAGTTACATAATGCTTTTGAGATGGTTTGATGACTCACAATTCTTTTCATCTACTCTTCAGTATCATTCTTCTTCACAGTTGTAATTGTTGTTATTTTTACTTTTTTTTTGGTTTTTCGTCTTCTTATGATTATTATTATTATTCTTGTTATTTTCTAATATTATTCTTCTTATTATTATTTGAATTAGCAATTTGTGTAAAATTTATCTGCTAGCTAGCTGTTTTCAGAAGTGTTATTGTACTTTGAGTTGATGATAGTGTTGCAGCATTATCTAATGATCACTTGCAAAGATCTTATTTAAATAAATGTTAAGCAACAGACGACCCACACACCACACACACACACACACACACACACACACCACACACACAACGTATACACAATTTTCATATTGAGATGAACTCTTGAATGATAACTTTACAACTTATAAACTAATCAATCAATCTTCGTTTTGCGTCCAGAGACCCGGTTCTCCGAGGTAGGACGTTGACTTATAAACTAATCATTATCATTTTTTGCTTCCTCGTCTTCATACTGAACACAGGTGTGCCCCAGAATGCATAAACTTTTTAAGATTCACGACATCCTCCGATGTTTGGTCATTTGGTGTTCTGCTTTGGGAGATGTTCTCGGGGGGCGGTCAACCCTGGGAGGGTATGACCGGACTGGAGGTGAGGAGACTAAATTGAAATGCCCGATGGTGTCGCTGATGATATTTTTTTGCCAATTATGATAGTGAAATAGTGTTTTCAGTTTGGTGTTAACAAATTGTAATTGTGAGTAATAATTAATTACGTTGTGATTTGAGTTGTAATGCAAGATTTGGTGATAAAGAAGATAAGAAAAGTATTATTAATGATGGTGACTGGTGATAATGTGATGTGACGACGGGGAAGATGTGATGTTGACGCAGAATAACTTGCCATCCCCGTAAGATCATGGAGTTGGTAGATGCGCCAAGTTTGAAGAGGCTACCCTGCCCGGTGAGGTGTTCAGATGAGATGTACAGCCTGATGCTTCAGTGTTGGGCACACGAGCCCACCGAACGGCCTAAGTTTCAGGACATACACAGCACTATTTCTAAGGTGGGTCCCTTCTAGTGTCGCGTTTGTCTCTGACTGACTGACTAATGATGTTGTTGTTTTTGTTGCTGTTGGGATTGTTGTTGTTGTTGGGATTGTTGTTGTTGTTGTTGGGATTGCTGTATTGGTTGTTCTTGTTGCCTACATGTCTTGTTCATGTTCATCGTTCATACATTCATTCAGTCTTTCTGGTTTTTTTGCGTTTACCTTTTATCATTAATTTAAGGCGCTATGGTTATTTATGTTACCAACAACCTTTTGTGTGTTATTTATTTACCATAAAGAGATGCATTGTTTTTTTATCTGAAATTTTTTTTATATCCTTGTAATTTTATACTAATTGTTCACAAAAATCCTTCATGATTCTGGTCCTTTAATGTTTCTAATTATCAACGACTGATAATTATTTCAAAATAAAAATATTGTGAAATAAATTTTTATTTGAAAATTAAAAATCAACATCGGTGCATGTGTTAAAATAAGATGTTGCAATTAACGTTGCGTTGTTGGTTTGTTGCAGATGAAGGCAATGCAGGTGATAATGTTGAAAGACACACCTGTTGATGGGCAGATGAATGAGGAATTTCTCAGGTACAAATCACAATCCATCATCACCGTTCTCTCAAAGAAGTTAGCTTTCTCTATTTCCTAGTTATGTGATTTATTTAAGATGTATGATCGTATGTATTATTTACTTTCATCAGCCTCATCATCATCATAATTTTCATCATCCTACTCGTCATCAATCAACCAGTCCGCCTTACCCACCCCAACCGAACATGTGGAGGGGTTTGATGGAGACCTCCTCGAACATCACAGCTGGTTTCTTCGACCCCCGATGTTCCTCGCCCTACATCGAGGTCGTCCCATCCAATCAGCTACTCAGAAAGATCAAACTCAACAGGACTGGTTGGTTCTTTCTAGATACATGTGCTGTACTTTGCACTGTAGAAATTGGTTGTTGGTTGTTTTGTACTGTACTGTTGTTATGTTTTGTTAAAAACTGTTGTAAGGTGTGGCTATAGTTGATGAGTTACTTGATAACTTGATCGTGTTCACGCTGCCTTCTGTTTCTCTTTCTTGTTTTAGGAAGCAAACAGAATATATAGTATCTGTATATTGTATCGTATTACGTTATGCGGTGGTCGGTTATGTATTTGTCTCTTTTTGATGTAAGTTGATTCCATGACATGCATTTCGATCAAAACCTTAATAATAATAATAATAATAATTGTAGTAATAATAATAATAATTGTTTTTATTTTCAATTATTATTTCTAATGGTGTGAAATTTTGTACGTAAGAATCAGCTCGCCTGTCAATGCGCAACCAGTACAAGATGACTCCGAGCCTCATCAGCTATCCACAGAATGACTTTCGCGTTGTGACCCACGTCGGCACGGATGGAGAGATGTATGGAGATGTTTCATTCATTGGAAACAACTTGGACAAGCTCCCTCTCAAAGCTTCATCGGCACGTTAGTTGTATTGTTATATTTTCTGTTATTGCTAATTCTACAGATTAACTTGTACAAATTGATTGTCCGGGTATGATATGTCAGTTTTTATGGTGAGCTTATTATAAATGCTTCGATATAAGTTGATAAATGCTTGGAGTATTAAAGATATTTCCCCTTCCCGTTGATGCTGGTTGACAGATCGAAGTGAAGATGACCTGAGAGGTCCGCGCACGAGTCTGCCCATGCACAAAATACTTGGACCCGGCAAACAATCTGGATTCAGTCTTTCGAGGTTAGTTGGTTGGTTGGTTGGTCGGCTGTTTAATTGCTCAGTTGATTCGTCTGCTGCTTGAATGATTGAACAATTATTTAATTGATTGGTGGTTGGTTTAAGGAGGTTTTAGATGTATTTGATTGATAGTGAGTAGATCAACGAACCAGTTTGAACTTTTGGTTAGGTAGGTGGTCGGTCGATTATATGAATAATTGGTTAAAATCCTGTCTGAAATGTGGTTTCATATATCATCATCATTATCATCATCATCATTCGTCATCATCATTGCCACTACTACATCATCATTATCATGAATCCCCATCATTATCATGAATCCTCATCATTATCATGAATCCCATCAACAAATCATCACCCCTCCGACTCAGCTCTACACTGATGAATACCACAAGAGAACAACAACATGATGAATTTGACGACTTCTCCCTCCCAAATTTTTCCGTAAATTTTTTCATATTTTTATTTAATTTCTCAACTTTTTTGGCTTTTTTTCCGTTCACACTGACCATCTGATTCATCGAGTTGTCGTTTGACGTTATTTATTTAAAGTTTATGATTTTCATGTTTACAAGCAATGGATGATGATAATATCATCGTCACCTCAATCAACTTCCATGTGTGAGTTCTTCACGGTGATTGAATGGCATTGATTGAGCGATTTAAATGATGGGTACTTGTGGTTTAATATTGAAAGAAGTGTAATGAGTCACAATTCAGATTTCTTATTTATAATTAATATTTATCTATATCTATTATATAATTATTATTATTATATTATTATTATATTATTATTATATTATTATTTTATTATTATTATTATATATTATACTGTTATTTATATTTATAATTAGTGGGCTTAAACCAAAAGTCCATATGCCCACGTCTATTAAATGTATAAAAATGCACAACAGGTAACTGAATAAGAGTAATAATAATAATAATAATGATGATGATGATGATGATGAAATAATAAATTGATATTAACCCACTAACACACGCAACAACGTGCAGAGTGATTTCGATTCCGGTTCATCACTGATGGATGAGGTGCTGAAGATGCTGAGCACGACGTCGACTGTCACAGAGGATGATGAGATGAAGGGCCTGCTTGCCGGCTTCGAGAACCTGGGCCTCTCCGTTTACCTCAATCAGAATGAAGCCAATGGTAAAAATGAAGGGGGTGGCAATGTCGATGACGGTAACCAGATTGGTGCCACTGGAGGGAGTTGTTTGAACGTCGATCCTCCTTACAATGTCAAGGTCGGTGGGCCAGAGTTGAAGTCTGGTTACAAAGAAGGTGGTGGCGGGGGTGGTAGCGATCAGCGGCTAAATAGAAGAATTCAAAATGTTTTAAAGGATGAAGATGATGATCATATTCGAACAAATACACCGTCCAACGGTTACAACAACACCAACAACACTAATAACAACAACATTAGTACAGCAGCCTCGATGATATCACCGCACATGAATAAATACAACAAGCCAATTAACACGTCGTCGCCTAATTCACTAAACAGCAACAACAGCAATAGAGATGCGAGCAGATCAGTAACTGAAGGCTACAATGCAAACTCTCCTAACAACCACAACAACATTAACAACAGTAACATCAATAACAATAATAACAACAGTCATTCCCCAGTTCATGATAAGCACGATGAACATGATGATGATGTTGATGATGTGCGTGAGGATGAGCATGACAGAGATAGTAATGCAGATGATGTTGACGTTGGCGATGATGTGGATGTTGAGGATGAAGGAAGCATGTTTGAATCATCATCGGCCTCGTCCAATAGAGATTTGAATGGTCACTACAATGGTCTCGATGATGACAAAAAATCAAAAATTTCTGTTAGTTCAATTTATTTTCGGGACTTAGATTTATTTTTGTGTTAGTTTTATTATTTCTTGGTTGATTTAACATTTTTTGATTTTTAAATACCCATTTTAAAAACAATTTTTGTTATTTTCAAACTTTGTTAACTTACGCTACGTGATGTGATTTTTGCTCTTGAAGTCACAAAACTTTCCACCACCTACGCAGACATCATCTACTGAGAGGCAGCATCACCACCACTTCCACTTACAGCAACAACAACAACAGCGATCTCAGAATGAAAACAACAACGTTACGTCAACAGCATCCATTCAACTCAACAAAAATCTCAGTTCATACAGCCCATCTTCTTCAAACAGCCAAGCATCTTCATACGACAACAGACAACCAGGTAGTTTACTCATTATTCCCAACACCATCCACTTTTCTATTTGTTTTTATGAGTGATGTTCACAGTTATTGAAATAAAACGATTTGAAAGTTGTTGCATTAATTTCTTCAGGCAGTTCATCTCCAAGAAGGACAGATCCTTCAAACAGAGTTCAGTCACAACTTTCGTCAGAGAACGTGAGCGGTACATCGACAGATCAACAAGACCAACAACGAAGTTCCCTGAGAACGGTGAACCTTGGTGGTGTCTCAAGATCATCGACATCTTCATCGTCATCAGCTCAACAGCCATCGTCCATGCCATCCTTCATCCCATCTTCCACCGCCTCTCGCAATCAGAACCTTCGAGCTCCCATCATCCCGGGCCGACCGGCTCCCCTGGCTAGCACGGATGACGACGTGGACAGTGCCAGCCTGGACACCAATCCACTGAGGCGTCTCAGGCAGTCGGCAGGCACCAGACCAATGATGACATTCAGAACTGCCAACTCAACTCGATAGATCATGTGTTTCATTCTTTTCGTCGGTTGCTTGTCGGGCCTGTCGGTTACGTTATCAACTGATCAGTGCAGTGCATCAACTGATCTTTCGTATCTACGTGTACATAAAGTTTAATTTTAAATGATGATCGTGTCGGTTATTTTATTCATTGACGGAGTAATTTATTTTTATTTAATCAGTCGTACGTCACATGGTCGCATGGAGCTGCTCATCCTCTAAGGTAGAGTTAGTTAGTCACCGGTACAGCAAACCGTTCATTAAATTGTTTGCACTCGCCTAGCACTCCACTGAAATAATTCTGCTATTTTATTTCGAATTTTCACAAGAGCAAGTTACATGAGCCACAAAATAGCGTGCTATTTCATTTATAGTCTTAATTTGGGTTTTATCGGCAAACATTCTCAAAAAGTTTTAATATAGAGATGCATTGCAAAAATGTGATGGATCGTAATTAATCATTGCTTACTCTTTTTAACGTGCTCAATTGTGCAATGAATGGGGTGACATTTTCCACATAATGTAAATAAGTACATTGTTCTGCTATCGTGCTATGAGGTGATTGGTATGTGATATATCTCCACTCTGAAAGGATAAGCAAATTGATTGATTGGTGAGTATCATCAAGCAAATTGATGAAATGGGTTAAGAATGTAAAAAATGGGTTAAGGATGTAAAAAAAAATATTGAATAACTAGCCAATCGTGTTTTTTTTTGTTTTGTTAATGTTTTTGCTCAGAACAATTCAACATATTTCGAGAAGTTTATATTAAAAAAATATTGTTAAAAAACTCCAAATTTATTTTTAGCAAGTTTCTAATGTGCGACTGCATTCTTAACTAGAAATAAATAGACGTATTCGCTTATTTTCATCTTCATTGTCGTGAGATATAAACAAAGATTATCATCAAACGTACGTATTTTCATGTCGTTCTAAGTCCTTTCACTCTCTTATGTTATTTCTTTTTATTTTATGTTAACTGATGTTCTAGTTTTTATTCTTTTAAAAGTTTTCAAAGGAGGATTTTTGTGAATGAGATATTTTGCCTCTACACTATAAAGTCTGGGACCACGTTAGAACTTTTTAAATCTTTCATCTTTTTTTTTTTATTTACAATTTTCACTGATTCTAATGAGACTTTTAAATTGAAATTTCATTAACTTTTTTTCTCATCATTATGGATGTTGTTTTATAATAATAATTTTAAATACAGTAAAGGCTAGCGGTCTTAAATCGAAAGGTATTTAAATGAGGTACCGTCAGTTTTTAGGTATCGAACTTGTGCGTATTTTTAAGTTTGATTCTTTTGTTAATGCTAAAAATAAAGTAGTCACACACATCTAATGTCGATACGTTATTCATTTTCTTCATCGTATTTTCAATCATTGCCGTCATGTTCATCCATTCATTAGTTCGTTCGTTCGTTCGTTTGTGTTTTTTACTCATTTCTAGAATTTTGTAAAAAAATTATGTCGTTCTTTATTCAGATTTTATTTAATTTTAAATTGCACTATCTACTACATTTTAAAAGCAATGCGCACATAACTAGCGTCACGTATCTTACGGTATCTACTAGTGATCGAAAGTTTTCTTCATTCATATAATTAATCAATTAATTAATTAATCAATCAGTTGGGTATAATTATGTTATAATGAGTGATTTTTCGGCTTACAAGCTTTAAAATAATTTTAAAACATGAACTTAATCAATCATTGTCCTTTGTTACATATTTGATTGCTAATGTTAAATATCTTAAATTAAGTAGACAAGACGACATTTAAAAGAGAACTATCATGTTCAACGTTTTTGTGTTTTTAAACAACCTTCTAAGAATAAATCAATGAAAAATCTACGAAATGCGTTATTTCCATTCTCATCTTCGTTTTATAAAATATACATAAATTGAATTCAGCGTTATATTTTAGCAATTGAATGAATGTTTATTTCTTGGTTGTAACTCTTCTGAGATGAAAATAAAATGAAAGAAAAACAGAAAAATGCTTGACGAATATTATGCAGCAGATGAACGTGACATTGCACGCCACTAACAGCAAGTCAATCCTCGAATGAAATAATACATCGACAATAAATTTACTATCTAAGGTTCATTTTTTTGAGGTTTCAGTATTTTGAGTCAGGAAATGAAATTAAAGACGAAACAAATAAGTCACCAGGAACTCAGAAACAACATTTAAAAACTTAACAATACTTTTAAAAACTTAACAATGCAATCTAATTAACAACATGAGAACAATAAAAACAGTGAAATGAGATAACAATTGATAGATGATATATAAAAAACATCACGAACATCATCAAGAATATTTTAATTTCTTAATCAGATCTTCTAAATTCGCTTTCTTTTCTTCCACTTTTCTTGTCTGGATGACGTTTTTGCTGACATGTTTCTTACCACTCTCATCTTCATTATCGCCCGGACGCTCCACATTACTATTATCTCCTACACATTCTAAGTTGCTGTGAGATTCATCGAGATGTACCAGGACTTGCGCTGCTGCATTCTTCAATTTGCTGTTCCTCTGACTTCTACCGCGCTTGTAGTGGTGGCGGTGCTCGCCCGAGGAAATAGTTCCGTTCGGCTGAAATGTAAAAATTAGGCGAAGTTTTCATTCATATTTGGTCAGGGATTTCAATAATTAAGCGTTCTTTACGTGATAAATTGATTTGTTTACATAGGTATCCTAAGTTGAAAAATGACGTAAAATTAACTGACCATATAATTCCTCTTGAAGGTTACGGCATCTTTTTTGAAGTATTGAAAGCAGTAGGATGACTTATTGACGGGATTTACAAACTTGAGTGGTTTCTTCTGGGTCCTGAATGCCTTGTTGACTCTGAATTCACACACGTACACGTCCTCTTCATCAAATCCGGTTGGCCGTCCCTGTTTGCATGACGTAGCATGAAGGAAATCGGTGCGATGCAGACTTGCAAAGCATGTGCTTGTTGTTAACGTTGGCGATGATCTCATCACATACCATTATATTATAATATAATATAATACAATATGATATAATATAATATAATAGTGGTGAAACGAACGAGGAGATAGGAGTTGACGTCCATGACAATACATCTCGCCACGACTCGATCCAACTGCACGCAACACGATAGCGTGGTGGCCTTCAAGACTTCGCGTTCAAAAAACTTCTGTCCGGCATCTCTGAAGACCTCACTTGGACGTAGGAAGTAATGGCCGAACATTTGGCGTTCGTTACTGTGAGCGTGGTCGGTGTTCACACCATCAAACGCTTATTAATAAATACGAACTTCTTGCAATAAACGAAATAAAATAATAAATACAATAATTATGAATTAAGATGTGTTTTTGAGTTAGGTTAGACTAGAAATATGTTGCTGCTATGTGATCTCTCTCTTTCTCTCCCTCCTCTCTCAAACAGCAAACTTGGTTAGTTCAATGCATATACGTCTTTTTTTTATGCTGCTCTATTACAAAATACAAAATTGTAAATTAGAAAAATAAGAAAAGTTCGTCTGTACAATGCTGATGAGAAGATGTCTTCATATTTAAATATAAAAATGTAAAATGATCATAATGGTAAGAGCATTCATTAACATTGAAAACATAACAAAACGAAGCAGATTGTCATATTGCAATGAAATGAACATTCACTTCTCATCAATCCAGAGGTTCTCAATCTTGAAGAGATCCAACTTGTCCTTGGTTGGCAGTGGAGAGGAGTCAGGAGTGTACTCATCGTCGACAATGTACACGGCATCACCGACGTGCAACTGTATGTTGGCAACGTTCTTTTGCAGGATTTTACTGTTGAAGGATCGGTTGTTACTCATGTTGTTGCAGTTAGCGTGAGTCCTACTGTAGTCATTGGCATCATATTTCATGAGCGACAGATAGTAGACGCATGTTGTGGCTGGATCCTTCCTTGGCTGTTCAGGCAATGGTATGTCCTGGATCGTATGCAATGAAGGTAATGCTGTCTAATGAATTGATGAATTTTTTAATTCTATACTTTACACTTTTGAAAATTCAATTTTTAAGATATTTCAACATTATGAAACAAAATTATCAAAATTACAATCACAAGTTTTTTGATTTTGTTGTTTTGATTTTTGAAGTTTTTAAAAGAGCATGACGCAGTAGCAAATACCATGGAGATGAACTTTGAGCCCGAGCAGATATGGCAGAGGTACTCGTCAACAACTTCCCCTGCGTTCATACAATGCTTGTGCTGCCATGTCTTCATGGATTATTATAAATAATTAAGAATAATTACGTTTGAATTAACATTCAAAATATACCTTATTAACTCCATATCATTTTTTAAGCGTAATAAAAATGATTGATTTAAAATAAGGTCTATAGTAACGGCCTGCAATTTAACGTAAAATATGAAATAATTAAGTAGCAGTAATTTACTTCACTAACGCCCAAAGTGTAAAACAAACCAATAAATTAAATTACTGTTTGAAATTTTAAAAAAATCACCAGAATCAACTGCAGGCATTGTACTTGCAGACATACTAAGGAAAATAAATAGCGTTTCATCTCAACTCATGCCACACAAAATGAAAGAGGTCAGCCAATCAGCGAACCTTGCAGAGGTCACACTGAAACATGAGACCCACGTCTTCAAACAAGCCACACACGCATCTTATGATGCCGTCATCTTCGTCGTGAGAATCTTCATCAAAGATCAGTTTTGTGATGTTGTTGTCACTATTAGTTGACTGCTGTTCTTCTCGATCCTGAAGTTGTTGCTGGGAGTGATGAACAGTTGAGTCGTTAATGTAACTATCATTGCATCCGTTGTTGATGTGATTACTGTTGATGACGTTATAGCTGTTGTCAGTTCTCATCAACTCCTTGTTTCGTATGCTAGGTACGTAGAAACTGTCATAGAGATTATAAATGTTGGTGGAAGAAGATTTTTTGTGGCCATAATCTCCGTCGTGAATGTTGCTGTTGACATCATTTTCAACTTCTTCTCCAACATTAATATATAGCGTTGTACCAGACGATGTACCATTATAAACAACAGCATTCTCATCAACATCAATGAAATGTTGAGAAAAACAGTGTTGTTGTTGTTGGCATTGTAGATGTTGCGGCTGGAGATGTTGCTGCTGTAGATGTTGTTGTTGAAACTCAGTTGGAAGTTGATCTCCTAGTGATTCGAGGAAACTGAGAAACATGAGCATGCTCTCGCGATAGCCTCTCTTCAACACTTCCAAATTCTCTCGAGTGGTACCACCAGTGTGGCACTGTTCACAGCTCGACAACTGCAATTATAACAACAACCCATTCCACATCAACATAATATTTACATAGAGTGTAATAGAAAAAACAACTCAACAACGTTTCATTTATAACTGAGTAACAAAAAGACACGCTACCACTCACGCTAAAACTAATAGAGAAACATGCTATTACAAAAACACTGCTAAAATATATCACATCACGTCTCCATAACATCATATCACCATGATATCTTATCATCATCACATCATCACATCATCTTACAAAGTTGAAGAGCTTGTTGAAATCATCGTGGAAACTAACACTGGTGCAGTACCTGGTGATGTTGTAGAGAAGACGGTGATGATGAATGAACATGGAATGATTAGTCTAGTCTGCTATGGTCATTATTTCGTTCTCGTCATTGGTCAACTAAATAACTAAATGGACACGAATAGCAATAATTTATTAAAGGAAAAGAATTTTATGTTCAAAAACAACGTCTTGACAAGAAAGAAAGCAAAGCCAAAATGACGTCATTAAAAATACGATCGTAAAAAGCAGCACATTGCAAGAATAAATGACAACTGTCCTATTTTATAATACTGTAGTGAAAAAGATGTCTGTGTACTTTCCAAGCTTTATATTTCTTTCAATGATTTGTGGACTGATCTCGTTGCTATCACACGCCCTGTGTTAAAAAAATTCAAATCATGCCCCCGTAACTTATCCAACTCATCAAAAATTAGAAAAAGGGTTATATTTGAAAAAAAAACACAAAAAAAGTTGAAGAATGTCTATAAAATGAGCTACAACCTTCTCTTAGTGAAGAGATGCGAGAATAATTTGACCACTTTTTCTCCACGGACATCTGCAATGCAATGTAGTGTACCGCAAAGTAATGTGCTGAGATGTAACGCAACATAACATGAAAAAATAATTTCGCTTCCAAAAAATAAGCACAATTTTGAACTAATAGAGCAATGTAACGACAACAACAACAGCAGCAGCAGAACCGCAGATAGCAACGACAACAATAGCGTATTAATACAGTATGACGACAACGGTAAAATGGTAAAAACATTAAAAGAACCACAACACCAACAACATTAACAACATCATCATCAATATTAACAACAACAGTGATTGAAACAGTAGAAGACAACAAACTTGTTGTGCTGCTGACACTGTTGAAGACTTGCATGAACACCTGTGCCAGGTCGGACATTCTGCACACGTCTGCATCATCCTCCGCCTTTGATAGCTTCCTATGTTCAAACATTCACTTGTGGTGTAACAACAAGAATGATGGAAAAGTGAAAAAAAAGTAAGGAAATAAGATGACGACGAAGAAGAGAAGGAGGATGGTGAATTGTAGATGGTGAATTGTGGATGGTGAATTGTGGACGGTGAGTAGGTGAACTGCTGTGATGAGAGAAATGATGACCGAAAAGTATGATGAAAACCAATAATAATGTTATCATTCATACTGGTGTGTATACCTTGTTCTGACTGATCTATTCGTACTGATCGCTTCAAACTGAGTCTTAAAAATTTCTGGATGGAAAAAATTTACCAATGAAACGAAAATGTTGACGCAATGAAGATATTTAAAAATTATTAACAGAGTAAAATAAAAGAAAAAAAAGAACAAGTATCATATAAACTATTCAATAACGGTTGGATAATTTATAATTTGAACTAAGGGAGTGTCAAACAGAGCAACAAACAAACAAAATTCAACGAAAATACATTGGCACAAGAATTTGTGTCTTTAAGCGTTCAATAAAAAAAAACCAACAAATGCACATATACAATATAGAAGACATAGAGATTCAATACAGACCAGTCATTTGCTCCCTCTTCTTCTCATCATCATCAGCACCTTCCTTGATACCTGCGACGCCTCCTCTCATACAGCCACCACCACTGCAAACATCATTACTTTCATTAGTCAGCATCATCTTCTTCTTCATCTTCTCCAGGTTTCTCAGCAAGAAAATAACTTTTCGTTTGGCGACTTTGCGTTCACGAACTGTCAATTCAAAGATGGAAGATGGTGGGGCACTGCTCTTGTTCAACTGTCGATGTTAATGATCACGTGGACGAATTTTACATCAACATATTTTTAAAATGTTACTAAAATGTAATGTAAAACTTAATCGAAGTAAGCAATGATAATTTCCTCAACTGAAGGCAATAGAGTCAATTTCCAGATCCTAATAACACAGGTCTTCAAATGCCATCAGATCACACAATAAACTGACCTAATTCAATCATTAAACTGACCCAATTCAATCTATCATTGCTGGTTAGGTGCATCGTGAAACAATACGATCCTTTCCTATTGGATGATGAATCTTTCTGACTCCTCCCACCGACAACCAGGCGGCAGTTCGAACTTCCACACTTGCACGCTTGCTGTAAATTTAAAAGTTTACAGAAAAACAAACAAACAATCTATTCGTCTCAAACATGTTATGATTTATTCAAGTAATCTATTGAAAATAACAGTGAAAACTTTTAACACTTCGTACTTGAGTGTTAACATTGTAAGCATGGAAGTTGTAATCATAAGTTAACTCTTCATTCGGTTCGACATCCTTCAAAGCAAACAACCCTATCCTGTAGACTCCATTCACATTCCTGTGCGAACACCAGGCGTGCAAAATAATCAATTTGCTCTCGAAATGTAAAGTAATCACATCAAAACTAATCAACAAAATCAAATTAAATTAAATTGGAAAATAAGAAATGTGGAAACCTAATTTTGGAAACTTATGCTTTACAAAATTAGACCTAATACAACGTAATCATTAAATGCCGCGAAACTAAATAAAAATCGGCAGTGTTTTAATAAACAGGAGAAAAAAAAGCAACATTGAATAAATGGACGGTGAAAAGAAAATCTTTGAACAGCTGACTGACCATTTCTGCATCTGGCAGTTAGGTGAGCACGAATGGTTGATCAGTCTGGATATGTTTCCAGATTTGTAGCCATCAATGACAACACCCCCCTCCAAACTCAGGCAGTAGTGATGTTGCATGTGAGAGTACAGGGTCGACATCCTCCTTCGAAATTCCAACTCGCTCATCACCTCGCCTACGTACTCTATTATGAACTGACCTAATTCAATTCGATTTCATTGGTTGCCATACTGATTAAATGAACTTTGTAAACTTTTAAATCAGTGAACGACAATTATTTAACTTTTAATTTTTGTTTTTCACTTTTTATAAAATTGTTTTAATTTTTTAAAATTTAAATATGTACATTTACTTGAATTACAAATAATAGCGATTAGAAAATGAAAGAAAAAATTGTCAACCAGTTTCACGGAAAGCATTAATTTAATCAATGTCATAAAATCCAAATTTTTGATCTTAATTATTTTTATAAAAATCAGTGTCAGTCCTATTGGTGAACAGAAACGCAACCTGCTTTCAAAGGTTTGGTTGCCTTCACTCCAAGCCCACACTCTTGGGTAGGAAACTTTTTGAGATGTCTGAAGTCCTGGTGTTTCTGAATCTCCTGGTTGCCACTTCTGTCCTACACTGGCAAAAGGTCGCATTGCCTTCAGTTTTAGATATCCTTGCAGGTTGGAGACAGATATTTTTATTTATTGTGGGAGAATCAAATAAAAATTATGGAAAACTAAAAAAAAAAAACAATAAAAATTGTTTACCGTTCTAAAACAATTATTTCAAATTTAACATGACAAGTTAAAATAAATTAATTTAATAATTTAATTATTTATTTATGATTAAATCATAAACAAGTTATAAATAATAAATGAAAATAATATTAAAAGTATAAGCAGTTGAAAAGTAGCGTGCCTATTCAAGCAGTCATCGTCAGAACAGCCCATCTGATCACTCTGCAGTGGTGGCTTGCAGTTGCAGGCATGTGCTTCAAACCCATTGCTCACTGGCTTCACATCAACATATATGTCTGAAAAACAACCACACACGTATGCAAAATATTAGTGAACCCAAAGAAGAATTCAGATTTTTTCTAATGAAAAGAAATACTTTGAAAATTACTAACTATTTCTGATCTTTTTGAAATTTAAAGATGGGTGATCTGAACTTTTCACCTTGTAAAATTACAAATTTATTTGAATAAATTGACCAATTGAGATCAATGATTTGTGTCTACAACTGCACCGTCGCAAATGTAAATGTTAACACATTAACTTTTTTGATTGATGGCAATTTTAGATCTGTTTGTTCTCTGAAAAACTTCTTCTCGTGATGATGGACTGGCACTGGAATCAGTTGATGACTTCCACCATTGCATCCACCTCCGTCCTCATCATGGCAGCTTCTTTATTTTCAAATGTATACTAATTTCATTAACAAAAAAAAATTAAAAACGTTGTTTGATAAGAGAGGCCAGAAAAACTATCACATATAAAGTACAGTTCTGGATTTAAAACATTCAGGTAATAATATCACAAGGACCAACCTCTGATATTGCTTCAAACCATTGAAGGATATACCAGAAGTTAAGAGATTTTTCTTATAACCTACTTTTCTAAAATTAAATAAAATATTTTAGATAATGAATTAATACAAAATGATAATAAACATGGACAAAAAACTAATTAAACAAACCTTGTAAGTTGTTTTATTTTTATTTTATGCTGATGGCTGGTTGAAAGTTTCAGTAAATTAACCCTAGGTTGATAAAATTTGTTCAAATTGTTCAAACTCCTAAAAGCTGATTTTTCTTTGCTCATTTCAAGCAGTTCTTTAACATCTGAATCTTCAACTGAATCCTCATACAATTCCTTGTTGTGTGGAGCTTTAAAGCTGCTGTGTTGACTTCTACCTTTATTATGATTTCTTGAAGGTTTTCTTTTATTAACACTGTAACTTGACTAGACATGCAAAATAAAGTTTTGAATTTAATTAAAATACTTTTTTCCCATTTAATGTGAGAAGATAATTTTTGTATCTGAAATAAAGTGGAGTACTCACCACAGTTTTTGACTTGTTGCAACCATGCAGAGAAGTGGCTTTAAACTTTTTAGATCTATTTATTACAGAGTTGTTCAACAGTTTCCGCTTGAATGATGAACCAACAATTTCATCATAAGTTTCATGAACATTCTCAGCTGGACTGGAACAATGATTTGAGTTTTGTGTACTTTCGATGAAAAAGTTGAAGGCAGCAAGAACTGCTGCATTGGAACATGTTAAATCAGTTTGCACAGAAACTTCTAACGTAGAAAATCTCAACTGAACATCAACTTGAACACTTTTGTGCAGATGCATATTATTGCCCTTATTTTTATTTTATTTTGTAAAGGTAAATATTATATTATTATATTGAAATTGCATTATTTAATATTAATTATTAAGTGTTCAACATTTCAAAATTGAATGTTACTAAAAATAAAAACTTATAAAATAAAAACATTTGACACATTCATTCACTATTCTATTCTATTTTGTATTTTATTTTTATTCTTATTTATTCTACAGCTACAAATTTCAAACTGCCAAACATTCAGTTCTTTTTAATTTCCTATTTTCAAGCTCTAAATTCTGAAAAAAAAGTAAAAACAGCTTTTTATTTTCTAAAAAAGTAAAAATACTTCTTAAAAAATAAAAATAAATACAACAGTGTACAAAAGTTTTTTAATTTTTTTGCAAAAAAACTAACTTCACACAAAACAAAAAAGTTAATAAGCACTGATAATTAAGTAACCGTCAGACGATATGATCACCACAGTCACGAACATTATTAACAATCTAACGATCAACCACTCAATGCAATTAAAAACCCGTTGAAATGATCTTAAAATTTTTTAAATGTTTAGAGTAAAAGTTAATTCAGTTTCAAATATAAATTATTGAAAGCCGATTCATTGTATACCTTCACAGCTCACAGCTGCAGATTTATGCATGCAGATCTCCGCCTTCAAACTCCTGAGTGAAATCGACATTAAATTTAATGTCAATCGATATGAAACAGCTTATAACAAATCATTTACAAACCCAACACCACGCCATTACAAACAGTTAAGAGACGCACGCACATGCAATATGCAAGTAAAGCAAATAAGAGTACGTACCACTTTTTGGAAGATAGTGGTCTTCTTAAGCACCCCCTCTGCAGGCAGTATTAAAATGAACATTACAGCTATGAATCAAATACAAATTCGGTAGAACTTAAAACAATAAGTCAATATTTATTATAAATCTACACGACTAAAAGCACATGAAATGTTAGATAGAATACAAACTTCTGAGAAAACTTTTTTTGATCAAGGTTGTGCTGCAAGTTTGAACGCGGTTAATTAACTGATTATTTAAGTGGTATCAATAACAAAAACGTAACAAGAGTTAGTGGAATGAAATATTTATACTTGGATGTCTCCGGAACATACATATTGTAATCGTTTGGAATACTGTTAAATAATTTTCAAATTTATTTTCAGAAATAAGTTAGGCTAAAATTTGTGAGACTGAAAATTAATTGTGATACAGTTACATAAACATAAAATGACAAAACAACAATAATGAAAGTATAGTAACTGACGGAATATCTAAGGGAGAACCAGGTGCGTTATGCTTCCCTTTGAATTTGGCTGCCAACGTGTATGGTACGTCAACGAACTTGGAATCAAAGTGCTTGTCCTTGGCCAAGACTGGTATTTCAGCGTGCATCTCATCGACAATTAAGTAGGAGGCCTTTCCGCGATTCAACAAAACATTAAACTTAAATTAAATTTGAAATATTTAGTTGAAATAATAACCCTGCTTATTATTTAATGTTGTTTTATCAGACATCCAAAGAAAAAACTACCTGTAAAACTTTTAATCATAATTCATGACAATTTATAACTCTAAACTCGAAAAAAGCCACCTTAATGTTGAAATCAATGAGCATGTTTACGTCAAAGTCATCTTCATCCTCACCGTATGGGTTCAACATTTCTTCTGCAACCTTCAATAGCCAAGATATAATGATGAAAATGCGTAATGGTATTTAATTTATTTTCTATCATTCGCGATATTAAAATAGTAATTAAAAACATTGAACAATGTTAGGGCTGACTTATTCAATCGTAAAATGATGATGGTGATAAAAATAGTGACATTTATTATGACACCGGAAATAGTAATACAAATTTATTTTAGATGAACAGTTTCCTAAGCGCCAACTTTGAGCCATCCAACGTAGAAGAAAAATTGAAGGAAAGTAAAGAACGGAAATGAGATTTCAACTTTCAGTGTCCTACCATCAATGTCTTGTCTGCTCAACAGGCACGAGAAGAAGAAGGTATACACGCATAACGTCACCGACTTTATAATTAAAAAATGATTTTTGTAGTTTGCAAATAAATGTTGATACATATTATTATTATTACTAATATTATTATTATTACTTATTATAAAATATGAAGGAAAACAATAATAATAACTGGCGAAACAACCTGTGTATAAACGAGAGGCAGTTGAACAAAATCAAACAAAGCTATATTCATCAAATCGTTCCAAAAATTAATTAGTTCCTGTAATATAAATCAGAACCGATGAAGAACTATAAGCAAAATGAAGACAAATAATTATAAATAAAAAAGGTTAATCCAACAATGGGAACAGATAACCATTTTTATTGTGAAAATGAACGAGAAATATTGTCAAAAGTGAATTAACAGGGCACTATCGTATTTGGGCTAGCGTTGGGCATCTCAATTTTTGTTCTTTATGATTCGGCTCTAAAAAAACGCGAAATTACAGCTTAAACAGTCACCGATTGTTCAAACAATTCAATTAATTAAGTAATTAATTAGTTAATTAACCAATTAACAATGCTCAAATAATGATAACAAGATGAAAATGACCCTGATTAATCCACAGACAGTGTAATCATATTTGATCCTTCCCTCTCTCCTGGCCTTCAGAACCAAGTTACAAGCCCAAATGATTGGAATGAAATACTTCAGGTAAACTGTTTTAACTTTCTCCAGCTGTTCTTGTTCATCACTAACCAGCAATCCTTTTTCAATATTTTCAAATTGAATACAATCTCAAATCATAAAAATTTATATTTAAACTTGTATTTTACTGTTATGATTATTTACAGGGGTTTTATTTTTAAAAGATACTGGAAGATGATAACAGATACACAAAAAACTAAAATAGAGACATTTAGACTTATGTTTTTAGTACAAATATTAAACAAATTTCTATATATATAACACTCTTATGTTATAATTTAAAAAACTTAAACACAAGAAGACAGATAGATATTAATCAGATATGTACAATTAATTGCCATCTAGAGAAAAATACCAGCAGTTGTAAGATGATTCAAAGTAGGGAATCTTTTCTTAGCTCCATTGGAGATGGCAGTCATGACCATCACATAACTGAGATTGCAGTAACGAAATGACATCCTTTTGAACTTCCTTCCTGCCTCATCTGTTCCTTCAATTCCTTGAGGAATGAACAACGGAATTCTGATCAACCATGGAAGGGTGTTAAAATTGATTGAAAACCTTTCAACCACCTTTGCTAACATAGAACCAAAGAAACAAAGTAACTGGTATTGTTCCTCCAAACCTTTGGCAGTATTCAACAGCAAACAGAAAGTATCTTGAAAGCAATTTAATATATTATTAGACATATATTCAATTAAATCAGAACATAAACCATTTTAATGATATTTAATGAAAAATAAAGTATTAACAAAAATTAATTTCACATACGATTTTTTTTCCAATGGTAAGACAATGTACACAACTTGGAAAGTGTAAAAGGCACCAAAAAAAAGTAAAAATTCTTTCCATAAAAGCTTATAAACACTACCTGACCATCTGAATATTGATTAATTAATAATATTAAAGAAATACTCTTCAATCTCCTTGTTAAAACATGACTCAAGGCTTCAAGGACATTTTAATTTAATATTTTAATTAATTTATTAATTAATCAATTAAAACATAAATGAAAAAAAATTAACAAAATTTACGAGTTTACCTGAATATTGTTGATATCAAAGCAGCCATTGTGGCTGTCGTTAGTTTGTTGTTGTACTCAACTGTCATTTTAAATTAAGAAACTTGACAATTCCTCTGAAGGTGAAAATTTAATGAACAAAATGTCAAAATCTGAAAAGATTTGAGATTTTTTATTAACATTAATATTAATTAACTTTAAAACATCATTCAGACATTCACACAATGAAAATTTCAAAGAGACGTTTTCATAAAATCGAGTTCTAAAGTTACTTACCTTTGCTGTATTTATATATCGGAATTTTGTCATTTACAGACTTATTTGTTATCGATAAGCGGTGCAGACGATAAAAAACGATTCCAATCCATTCACGATATCTTTCCGTATACTAATTTTTCAAGCAACATCAATTCCATTTTTTAATCGTTTGAATTGAATTATTAGAAACTAAACCTTCATATTTTTTTTCTACACATAATTTAAAATTTTATAGATTTGATTTTTTTTAATTCTGTCATAACATAAATTACCTTTTAGTTGTAAATGTTTTTTTTTACCATCGATTTAACTTTTCAAAAGCCAAAATCACTAATTTCTTTCTTAGGGTTTTTGTTTATGATGGCTGTTTTGGCGTTCAATTGATAGTATTTGATTAGAAGTATTGTTGCATTTTTGATAATATACGTCTGCTTTGTTTTAAATCTACCACTCACTGTACTATTGTACACTGTCCAATTGGGATGGTTAATTTAAATTTTAATTTAATTTAATGTTTAATCAATGCCTGGTTAACCTTACTTGTGAATAATAATAATTTTTAATGGCTAACTAAACTAAACTAAACTAAACTCTAAACTTGGGAATAGCTAGCAAACCTTTGTTAACTAACCTTGGGTTTTAAGCTATTTATTTCAGAAAAATAAAAAGTATTGTAAATTAAATTTTCAGACAAGTATAACTAAAACTAAACTATAAAGTATAATTATAATTTAATATAAATATAAAATAAACTTAAACTAGTATAAAGTATATAGTATATACACAAATAAACTATACTGATTTATTTTTAATATATTATACCAACAATAGAATTGCAATAGTAGGGGTATGGTATGGCAATATAAATTATAGAAGATGGCTTCAAACTTCAAACATTGCATTCTGACTGGGGAACCTGGTAAATAAATTAATTTTTTATTTAAATCTTTTGCTTGTTAACAATTTGTTCTTTTTTTTGACAAACAGGCTCAGGTAAAACAACACTCATCACTAAATTGGTTCAAATTTTAAAAGAAAAAGGTTTCAGACCCCAGGGGTTTTACACTGAAGAAAGACGAGTGAACAGAGAAAGGGTTGGTTTTGATGTGGTCACGCTTGATGGCTTGAAGAGAGGATCATTGGCAAGTGTGTGGTAACTATATTTTGTCCGTCACTATTTACTTTTAATTTAATTAAATTATTATTTATTTATATTTCTTGTAAATTATTTTTTAAAAATATATTCTAATAAACAAACTAATAATTGAATAATTCACCTCAATTATTTGATTTTCTATCAACCATTTAGTACTTTATAACATATAACTCAAAAAATAATTTATAATGTAATGATTTTTTAAAATTAACTAAAGAAGTTTTTGCAAAATGTTTGCAATTGAAATATATTGGTATATAACACTTTATTTTCATAGCTCAGTTAGAAATACAATCAAAAACAAACCAATGATTGGAAAATACACTGTGGACATTGATGAATTTGAGAACATAGCTTTACCAACATTACAAGTCTTCATAAATTATTGTAACTTGAAAGTATTTGAAATTAAATTTTTTTGTTTTTTTTAGTTTTCCTCTGATGTTAAGGATGGAAGTAAATCATTGTTAGTGGTAGATGAGATTGGGAAGATGGAATTATTCAGCAAGAAGTTTGAGTCTGCAGTGAGAGAATTATTTTCTGGCAAAAATGTTGTTTGTGCTGTGTTGGCAACAATTCCAACTGCTAAACAAAGGCCACTAGCAATTGTTGAGGAGATCAGAAATGATAAAACTGTGAAAGTTTTTCAAGTTGTTATCACTTTGAAATTATTTTTTTCACATTTTGTTATTTATGATTTAGTTTATCTTGTGTTATTATTTCTATATTTCCTCTAAATTAAGACTCTTAAGACTCTACTCCTTAGCTCTTGTACTGTTCACAGCTCCACACACATTGCTCCAAGTTTGACCTGCTTGAACAAATTATTTTATCTTAGAACCAACCATTATGGCGTTAACAATCATTCCAATTTTAAAATACTGCTCTATAGATTTTGTAAGGATTATATGTAATGTCGTAGAATGTGTTATATTACAATATATTATAGTTATTACTTATTAGCAAAGATCTCATTCATTTACCTGAGCTGATGATATTAAGGTAATTCTTGAAGATATTGGTGCTTAATTAATATGTTTTTCTAGACTTTGTTTCAATCATTGATAAATTAACTACTACTTTCAATTTTTCAGGTCACAAAAGCTAACAGAGATTTCATTGTTGACGAGATATGTGAATCAATTGAGAGCTGTCTGAAATGATTGGATGATTGGTGAGGCATTGTTACTTGGAATGTGATTCTGTTGGGAACTTACCTACCTACGTACCTACCCATCTACTTACCTTCTTACCTAGCTACTTATCTTGGAGTATTCAATAGACTTAATTTAACATTTTTTTATTGATTCAAGTATTTGTCTTGTTAAAATGTTTGGTTTGATGTTATTATAATGAATACTTTATTGCATATTCTTTAGAAACAAGAGTTACTAGATACTACAATTTTGAAAGAAATTTATTAACACTAGTATTTTATTTTTAATTAATTTTAATTTATACGTATAAAAAGCTGAAGAAATGTCAATTTGAAATATTTAAACAGTGTGGCATCGATGAACATTTGCATTGCAACAAGAACAGAACGATAAGTTCAAATTTAATTTACAGATTTAATAAAAGAATAAATGTACAGGCATTTAGTTTTTTTTCAATAAAAATACTATATTTGGTGGTGAAGCAAAGTCAACATTTCTTCTTAATTGGGGCGTTTCTTTTTTAACAAACAAAATGTTTATACTGGCTGCAATATAAATGTCTTTAAAATATAATGAACGAATGAATGAATATAAATGGATATTTTTTTTATGGTTAGATAGAGTTGCAACTGGAATGACGAATGGTAGAAGTATTGTTGGAAGTTTATCATTTGAAATGTGTTTATAAATCGTTGCCGAGAACTTTGTTGTTGTTAGAGTTGTTGGTAATGACGGTGTTGTTGTTCTTGGTGTTGTTCGTGAAATGGTCCACGTTTGCTACGTTTGCTGTTTGAGATGGAGTTACTACTGGCTCTGTTGTTGACTGTAGCAATGAAATTTTTTGTGATTGTAAATTGTAATTAATCATATTTTTTGGTCATTTACAGTATAAATGATTCACTTGAATGTCATTCTAAGATAAGTTTAATTTAATGCCCAGTCCAACGTAACATTTATTAGATCAACTATAACCAACATTTTGAGAAATTTTTCAACAATTTCATTACAAAATTTCATTACAAATTGCCAATGTACGTTAATTATGCAGTTTTAATGCTTGTTTTTCAACTGTTCATGAAGGTGGTATTGAATGAGCGACTGAATGAAAAGAAGCATTAATAAGTGAGTAGATGAATGCATGAGTGAATGAATGTAAAAGTGAACCACTGACATCATTTCCACAGAGAAATTCAGGAAAGATTTCATTCCCTCTGTCGTAATTTCGTGTTTTCGACGTCTGCAATGATGGTGAGGTGACCGATAATGAATATGATGATGGGTTAGAATGGTAATGTTAAATCATTGCATGGTCATTGTTGTTTTATGCACCTCAAATATCATTTTATAAATTTACCCTACATTCGTTGCACATTTTGAACCCATTTTTAATCTTAAGTGAATAAAAAATAATCTGAACAAAACAAAAACCGTAAGATTTGTTGGGTTACGTTTGAAAATAAATTAGCTTGTGCCAAATTAAAAATAAAATGATAACTTACAACGCAAGCAATGATGAAGATAAAGAACGCGTGAAATACGATGTAGATGATGGAGAGGATGATGAGAGCCACAGTGTCCGCATACTTCGAATGTTCGCTGCAGCAGGACGGGCTGTTGTTGAAGAGTGGCACGACTGCGTGCCACACACAGATGCAGCACAAAATGGCCATGGAACCCAGAATATATTTGTCCTAATGTTTTATTATTTTAATTCAACGATACAATTTTGAATTTACGATTGTTGTTTTGATTTTTTATATTATTAATCAAATTTAAAATATTTATTAGACATTTTGTCTTAATTCAAAATTTTATTCCGTTAGAGAGAAGTTATATAAGGTACCAGATAAGTGAGGTACGCAATCATTGGCAGGCTCTGGTTGACGACGAACTTGAACGAGACAGTGGTGAGGAGGAGAATGAAGGAGAGTTGCAGACGGTTCTGTGGAAGGTTCAAGTCGACAGCGAACGTGGCGAATGATAAACTGCAGATGAGAAACTGTAAGGACAGTTTAATTAAAGTGCTTCATTTCATCACACATCAAACATTATAAGTTGTATTAACATTTTTGTTCAGTTATTAAGATTTAAAAAAATAAATTAAATTTGTAAAGTTGCGTGCGTTGTTACTCCTAACCATAACAACGAGAATGTTCCAAATAAAAAACTCCGGTCTTCTGCTGGCTTTGCAGGCGGCAGAAAAGGCGGAATGGTTAGTCTTCGGTGATTTGTTGTCGTCTGTCCGAGTTCGACGCCACGTGACGACAATTTTGTGGAGCTTCCACTCCTGCTCGTCGACGAACGATTGCGGATTCAACGCACATCTCTCCGACACGTCCTCGATCAATTCGACTTCCGCTTCGTTCCTCTCGGAAGTCAGCGTCACCGTTAAGTCCTGCGTGTCCACCATTTGTGTGCGTTCAAATTAAAGAGTTAGAAAAAATTAAATGTAATTATTCACTGTAGAGACTAATAATAATAATAATAATAATATCAATAATAATAATAACAATCAAAGAGGTATGCCCTCGTTATATTTAGCACCTATAGCATGCCCTCACCCACCCGATATTTTAACAACATAACATAGTATCACTGATATGATATAACAGAGTTCCGATAGAATCTTCATGAATCGCTTACCTGTGTATCAAAAGGAAACTTGTTAAGTTCCATGAACTCCTGAAAATGTGATAACACACGCCGCTTCTCGTACACTGTTGCCTTGCCTGCAACGTCCAAAATGTGTTTGCTTGTGGTTGCTTGTGTGGTTGCTTGTGTGGTTGATTGCGTTGTTGCTTGTGGTTTGTTGTGGTTAGTTGTGTGGTTGTTTACTGCTTGCTGCTGCATATTTTCTAACGCTTCTATTTTATGAATTGCTCGTTTGATTGAATATACCTTTTTCTATCAATTTTAACGTTTCTTACTGGAGATATTAAAAGGATGAAACAAATTATCGTATTTTGAAAAAACTTCCAAAATCGAAACATTACAATCGCTCTGCAAAAAACTTCGGCGTCAAAGTTTTGAATCAGCAAATATTTTCAAAATCTCATTCTTTTCTGCTCTAAGACATTTAACGTCATTCTCTTGACTATCAAGTTTTATAACCGGGCACAGAAAATTGACACACGTTTTTTTACCAACCAGCAAAGAGTTAAAAACCATCAACCAACTACCGATACAGCCAACCAGCTTACCGACCGACCAACCTTTAGAATCATAAGAGATACTGTACTCGATGTTCTCTCTGGGGTCTCCGAAGACATTCTCAACGAACAACTTTGGCGACCAATACTTAGACCAATCTATTTTGTCGAATTCCTGCAATTAACATTTTTTTAAATATTAAATTTTTCCCTTTCATTTTTTAAAAACTTGAGACACAATTTTGAAAAGTAAATTGCATATTGAAACAAAAAAACACCTTTTTTTTATCTTCTGGTACACCGTGAAAACTTATTTCGAAATCTCAAAGAATTGAAATTAAAAAGTTCGTGTCATCAAATGAAAAATCTTTCAAAGCGTTATGAATTGAGTAAAAAAAATTTTAGTCAAAGTTAGAAAGGGCAAGTTTGAAAATAGCTTGCAAAAACGCAAAATGCAAGAAGGTCTGTCATTGAAGAGGCACACGACATCAAAAATTGCAACTTAAGCGTGACCAATCACAGCAGGCTGTTGAAAGCTACATCTCCACATTTAAAACCCTATCTAGCATCATCACATCCACATTTCCAAGAGAGCTACACCACAATCTACCTTGTAGTATGTATGATCTAGAGCTGGTTCCCGCCATTTGGCCTGCAGACGATTTGTATCAACGAATTATAAACAAGGAATTAAAATAAGCGACAATTATATTAATAATAATAATAATAATAATAACATAAATAATAATAAAAATAATAATTATTAATATTATTATTACTTATAATTACATTACAAAACTTTTAATAATTCCTGTAAAAAATCAACCTGAATGAAGACATTGGCGTTGAATCGATCGTGTAGAGTATCGATCTCGCCTAACTTCAAGAATACGATGCGGGCTTGTATCGTCGTCTGTGGTCGTTCGTTCGTTCGTTCGTTCGTTCGTACGTACGTTCGTTCATTTGTTTGTTTGTCAAATATTTTAGTGTTAACAGTATGTAAACTATGAAAACTTTATTTTGAAAAATAATAAACAGAGCTCTTTGTTTTATATCAAATCCTCTTATCAAATCATCAACTTTTTTAGTGCCTGGAGGTATAACAACTCGACGAAACGCAAAAAAATATGACAGCAAAAATAAGCACAGAGTTAACCATTAACGTCAGCAAAATGATAAACTGTTGTTTAACACGATATTCAATATGATGTAACTCAAAAACAGCAGACCTGTATTAGGATTTGTTTCTTACTTAATCACAATGCAGCGAGATTTTACTGCCACATTTTTTATGTACTTACGTGCAAACATCGCATCTTAACTGCAAGATTTATTTGTGCCTCTGATATTGTTTAAACTATGTCAGACGGTAATGACAATGTAAAGTACATAGCCCACTACCATTCGAAACTAACATGCATGCACACTAAGACGAAAAACAATGTCGATGTGGAGAATAAAAATAATGGCAATAATAGTCACCTGAGAAAACCAAAACGATCTAAATCTCTTGCCACCACCAACCAAATAACAAAACCAACAACAGTTTCAGTCAAGCCAACAACAAAATATCTAAAGCCAAATCTATGATTGAAAAAAAATCAACAAAGAAAAGTCGCAAAGAGAAAGAATTAATACAAACACGTCAACAACAACAACAACAACATCATCATCCTCATCAACGACAACAACAACAACAACAACGTCAGCATCAACAACAAAAACAGCAACAATATCATCAACAACATCAACAGTAACAGAAAAATAGAAGAATCGTCACAAGACAATGCAAAATGCATTGTCTTGTGCCAATAATCCCTTCTTCTATATAAACCTCATTAAAACGGGAACATCATTGTTTATTTAATTTTTGCACTGACGCGCGCACACGTACACACACACACACACACACACGCACACACACACGCACACACACATATATATATAAATATATATGTCTATAAATTCTACCGAATGTATATATATATATGTATATATGTATAATTATACAGCACGTTACTTTATATAGTTATAAGATGAATTATATGGAAATGAAACGAAAAAATATGAACGATGGGTGGATGCTTTCATTACCTTCCACAATTACAATAATGACGAAGAGGAGGTAGATGATAACGACGATGATGAAGAGATAAAAACCCTGGTGATGAAGATGATGAAGATGATGATGAAAATGATAACAATGCTGCTGATGATGATGTTGAAGGTGAAAACAGTGATAATGAAGATGATGAGAATGTAGATGATGAAAGTGATAACAATACTGATGAAGATGATGATGATGATGATGATGATGATGATGATAACAATGATGATGATGATGATGATGATGATGATGATGATGATGATAACAATGATGATGATGATGATGATGATGATGATGATGATGATAACAATGATGATGATGATGATGATGATGATGATGATGATGATGATGATGATGATGATGATAACAATGATGATGATGATAGAGATGATAACAAGAAAGATCGTAAATGATATGAACAAAACTGCGGTAGAAAAATGATGACGATTACGATGATGACGATCATGATGATGATTGTTGTTATTTATAAATAGGGCATGCTTTCCGATTATGAAAATATTGGATGGCGATGAACATGATGATGAAGAAGAAGATGAAGATGATGATAATGATAACGATGAAGATGACGTCATCTTCTGATTTGATGATAAAAAATAGTGATGGATAATTTTCGGCTTTTGTTTTTGTTGTAGGCCGTGAGGACAAAAGTATGCAAATTCAAATACAGATGTTTTCACTCTTCCCATGAGCGACGGAGTGAGGATTGCGAGTTAGAGAAACGCCATTTTCAAAATATTTAAAAAAGTAAAATAATTTTTATTGAAAACTTTGTCGGGGTGTTTTGTGAGGGCTGTTTGTGGGGACTTTCTCTGCCCTCGCGTTTGCAATTAAAAAGTTTGAGGTATTGAAAATAAACACTTTGAAATCAGCCCTACTTCTGCTTGCCCAGCACCGACCCAGCTGATCAATACGACAACGTGATCACAAACAAGCAGGTGTAGGTCACGCTGATAAGATGGTTCTGTACATTCTTATACGTTTATGCACGCCTGTGATGTGCCTCCTGCATACGTGCGTGTGTGTGTGCGCGCGTGTGTGTGTGTGCGTGCGTGTATGTGCGTGCGTGCGTGTGTGTGTGTGTGTGTGTGCGCGCTAGTATGCATTTGTTTGTTTTTTTGGTCTTTACTTACGTGACTGCCTGAGCATGTTCGGTGGTTAATTTAATAGGCGTTTAGAAATGTGTGTGTATGTGTGTGTGTGTGTGTGTGTGTGTGTGTGTGTGTGTGTGTGTGTGTGTAGCTGGTGTCTGTTGTTTATGAGGGTGGTTTTAATGATTGCATTTGCGCGTGTTTGCTTTGTGTCATATTTAGTTTCTTCATAACGAACAATGTGCTGGGTTATGTGTTTGCACGCTGTGTGTTTGTTCATGTTTGGAATGAGTGTCTATTATTTTATTATTTGTTAATGTGCTGTTCGTTCGTTCGTTAGTTCGTTAGTTCGTTCTTTTGTTTTGTTTTGTTTGTCTGTTTAGATTGTTTTTATACCTTGCTGATAATTCAATGTGTGCATGTGTTAAATTGGATATTTTGAGCTCTTGCTTTTTGAACGGTACATATGCCAGTGTTATTATTTTCATTGTAATCAAACATTTATTTACCCATGTACTCCCGTACGTGTATATTTACGTACGTATATGTATAATAGTATCAAAGTATGTATGTGTGTGTATACGTATATATGTATGTGTGTGTACGTATATATGTATGTGTGTGTACGTATATATGTATGTGTGTGTACGTATATATGTATGTGTATGTACGTATATATGTATGTGTGTGTATGTATATATGTTTGTGTTTAGGTGTATGCATTTGTGTATGCGTGTGTAGTGTGTACAAGATACATTTAGTAATTAATACATGCGAAAATAAAATGAGGAGGAAAAGCATATTAGCTCATGTAATTCCATACCGTTTGCCTACATGAATATCACCGTGGGGGATATATATCAGATGCATTTTTCATCTCTGCGCTTCTTCCCATGTTACAAAACACTTTTAAAATTATTAATACGAGAGTAATATGCTAATAATTATAATGAAACATCGTCTAGAGTTATAAAACAGTAAGGTGAAAGTTAATTTTGGAGTCAACGACCAGCTCGCTCACAGTTCATTGATTGCTCGCCTCTGCAGTTTACTGATGGTTCTTAAAGTTAAAGAATGCTTGCAGGAATGATGCTTGTCTGTTTATACTTTCTCTCAAGTGCTTTCATTTATCTTCTTCTGACGTCCCACTCTTCAAGTTATCTCCCTACCTAAGTTGATTATCATCATATGAACCTCTTTTTATTTCAAAATTTTTCTGACAGTGCGTATGTGTTTGTGTGTGTGTGAGTTTTTGTGTGCAATATTTTGTGTGTTACTGTAATGCAAGTGACTTTGTCTGAATGTGCCTGACTGTATCTGTTGGGATTCAGTGTGATGGTATCTAGACGGGCCTGCTGGATAGTTCGCAAATATCATTCAGAGTGTGTGGTTCGCGTGGGCGAACAATGATTTTTCAATGTCATCAAGTTTTCATCTAAGCCACTATCCCAAAATTTTTACCGCCACTTCACAAGGTACTGCAATATAATATAATTACTGTGAAGAATTTTATATGAGATAAACCAGGCAGAACATTGCTCCGTGGAAATAAAATTTAGATTAGCTGTTCATCAAATGAAATGAAAAAAATCTCAAAAATTAATACACTCTTCCCATGCAGCGGTGGATTCAGAGGGGAGGGTACACCCCTCCAAAAAAAATGAAAAAAATATTGAAGATTCTGTGTAAACTTTAATAATAATATATTAATCGAAAATAGCAAACGTCTTCAACTAAAAATTTTGAAAATCATCCGTTACCGACACGGGATCAAAAGGGGATTTTAAAAAATTGGAAAAACGGTGATCAACTTTACAATTCCGAAATCATCCCTCCCACCGCTAAATTCCGGATACTCTACTGGCCATGTGCCCTTTCGTTCATAATAAATTTTAATAGTTTACATATTAACGTATCTTAACATTCGTGTACGTACATATTACATTTACGTACGTACAAATTACATATTAACGTATCTTAACATTCGTGTACGTACATTAGGCTGAACGACACATTCATATTCATGTTTCGCCAAATTTTAAACTTCTATACTTAACATTTTTTTCAAAATTTAAGTTTTTTTATCTCATTAATTATTTAATTTTGCTAAAAAATTCAATTTAACAAGGCATTGTAATAAATAAAAAAGCTGTCAGAATGCACTTTTATGCGGGGCTCCTTTTATAGTTACATCACTTAATCAATCAATCAGATGGTCAAGCCGTGAAATTATTTCTAGTGCAAACATGACATTATAGATGGTAGTTGGTTGGTTGGTTGGTTGGTTGGTTGGTTGGTTGGTTGGTTGGTTGGTCGGTTGTTCGCAGATGATTTTTGATGTTTCACCTATTACAATATTTCTTGTCAGTTGTCTCAATAAAGTTTCATATAAGTTTATGCTCAGTAATTGGACATAAAAATCAAATGAAATGATAAATGAAGAATTAATTTCACACACAAACACACATAAGCAAACAAACCACACACAAAGAAAAACAAACACACACACACACTCACACATGCTACTAAAAATTATAAAATTTAACATCGATAAATTTTCACTGAAAATAGTCAGTCGAAAATTACGAAGAAATAGATTAATAGTAAGAACAATGAGAACATTACAAAACTCTATATTGAAGCATGGCATTATAAATAAGTACCCAAAAAGAAAAATTTGAAAAAAATACATGCACCTATCTATGTACTAATACTTGCTTGCGAGCCCGCCAATAGATGGCCCACTTATAGAGACCAACAGCAGCAGTAGATGGAGATGTGCATGCAATCGATTTCCAGCGAGCAGTTTGTTCCTCCATATTCGATTTCCGCGTTCATTCCATTCCAACTAATGCATGCCAATACGTTAAGTTCTTTAACGATCACGCGCTCCTCTACATACATTTAAACACACACACACAAACACACAAATACATACATCCTCACACACACACACACACACATACACACAAATAAATACATCCTCATACACACATACACACACATACACACACACACAAACAAACACACTATTTGCGAAATATTTTACTTCCAACTGTTTGAAGAGGAGTGTTGAAGAGGAGAAGAATTAAAAAAAAATTTCATCCGCGTATTCGCCTCAATTAACTTAACAGCGGTAACAACAACACAAATTAAACAGTGAGTAGCAACGATATCAAATGAAAACAACGACAACAACAACATCAAACAACAACAAAAACAAATAACAGCAACGACAACGACAACAACAACTAAAAATTGAATTCGAAATACTTTTTCACCCTTAAATGCGATTTTATTAATTCAGCTAGCGGTTATAGCGAGACTTAGGTAGGAAGAAGACGTGAACTTGGCAATTAAATGATACCACCTGTTTTGCAAGTTGCTACGACAACGGTACTTAAGATTGCCACGAGTATGAAGAAACCTTTCAATCAGGTCCAAAAGCAAGCAAGCAAGCAAACACACGGACAAACAAACACACACAAACAAAAAGAGAGAGAGAGAGAGAGAGAGAGAGGCAAGCAAACAAAATGTCGATCGATAATCAATGTTGAAGTCATTTTTCTTTTTTTTTATCGCCACTCTTATCTTATCGTCGATCGAATGAGTGTTATTCTGAGAAATATTTTCATTAAAAGAAGAAATGTACTAGGAAGTATTTGTTGAGTAGCAAAGTAATATCACCTTGGGAATTATTATCCTCCATTACTTCATTACATCTACTACGTCTTTCTCTCACTTCTTTTCTCTCTCTCTCTTTCTCTCTCTCTCCTCTTTGCTTTCTCTCTTTCTTACTTGGTTTGCAAATATATGCATATTATTTATTTGTTGGTTATACCAAATAAATTCTCATCTACCTATTAGATGATGTTTCAAATATCTTATCGTCATCATCATCATAACCATCATCATCATCATCGTCATCATCATCATCTTTATCATCATCGTCGTCGTCGTCTTTTATGTCCGGCACATCTGTTTAATGTTCAATAAAAAGTTGTCCGTACTACAATTATATGGAATTATAATGGATGAAAAAAAACCCTCCACTGAAGAGAGGTAGGGTTTTGCAGCCAGTCACATGGATGTATGGATTTAAAAATTTCAATAATAAAATTTAACGTTGAAGAATAAACGAATTATTCTCAACACATTCGAAGGTTGTTTTGTTAATGTGATTTACACTGATGGTAAACTGAACTGTTTAAATTTGAAATAAAAATGAAACACTTCACCTAGCGCAAATTGTTCCACAGCGTCAAATTCGTCCAGCCATCGTTAACATTATCAATTTTGAAGAAAAAAAATACAATCACACAAAGAAGAAAATGAGAGAATAAGTTGAAGGATGGGTATCATTGAAGAGATACATTGCAAAGACTCCAATGATTTGTCAGATATCGTACGTAAGTAATCACGTCATTGATTTGCGTTCATATCTGCTGTAACTCGCAAGAAAAAATTATTGCGTGGTGAGAGGCGGATAACCATGATAATTGTAGCTATGCCAGACACAAGCATATACAAACATATACAGACATATACAAACGTATTCAAACATAGACAAACGTACAAACCATATTCAGTCATACAAAATCATACACAAATGTATACAAACATACACAAATATATACAAACATATACAAGCATATACAAACGTATTCAAAAATAGACAAACATACAAACCATATACAGTAATACAAAATCAAACACATATTTATACAAACAAATACAAACGTATACAAGCACATACACATATTTATTTAAAGACAGGCCAACCTTTTTATTTCGAACAATGTCTTCCTTAATGTCCTCCAGATCTCCGTTCATGAAGAGGACATTGGAGGCAGACGTGTTCGTGAATGACCTACTCAGTAGCTGGTGTCCATTTTTTGCCTGCTGCTATTGTTTATTCAGTCGTTAATTTATTTAGTTATCTGATAGTTTGTTTGACTGATTGATTAATTGATTGATTAAATAATTGATTGATTGAATAATTGATTATTTAAATCATTTATTCATTTCTTCATTTGTTCGTTCGTTGATTTATTCGCTCATTCATTCTTCATCAACGATTAATTTTTTCCTCCAGTCAAAATGCTACAAACTTTGATTAGTTCTGTGTCAATAATGGATTAAATATTCACATAATTGGGTTTAAAAGAGCCAACGATATAATAAATCTACAAAGAAATAAAAACTTTCCATCCATTTGAAAGAGGCTGATTAGAGAAAGATACTATAATTTATTTTTTTTTTGTTGCTGGCCGTTTTTGTTTAACTAGACGACATTTTGCAGATGTAATGAAATTTTATTTAATTAACAAAAACCAAAATAGACAAAAAGAAAACAAACTTGTCTCGTGTTAACCTTTCTCTCCATCTTATCCACATCTCTGTTTGAATGCTGCTGCATGCTGTTGTGCCTCTGGTAAGCCACGTTCGATCTGGCACTGGATGACCCACCGATCTGCTGCATGGTTCCATTGCCAAGGAATCGCAACAGACTATCTGGTTGCTGTTGGGTGCTGTCGAATTCGATGTTTTTGTTGCTGTTACTACTGCTGCTGCTGAAGTTGTTGACGAGCGTGCAGAATCGTCTGTCTGAGAGGAGTAACGCTTCCGTGTGTCGCTTCAACGTTGTGTCTAGCGATTTGAGTGTCAGTGTCAGTTCGCTGTTGCTTTTGGCGACGTCGTTGTTGAAGTTGTTGCTGCTGCTGTTATTGTAATTGTTGTTGTTGTTGTTGTTGTTTGTCGTTTCCTCACTGCTCATGGCGTGAATGTTTTCGTTAAATCCCAACGTTATTGTGTTGTGCAGGTTCTCCATGTTGGTTGCTTGTTCGTTTGTTTGTTCGTTCGCCTGCTTGCTTGTTTGTTCGTTAGCTTGTTCGTTTGCTTTTTGTTAGCTTGCTTTTTTGTTTGTTTGTTCGTTCGTTCGTTTCTTTCTTTCTCGTTTTTAGACTTGTTTAATTATAAGTTATATTATTTAAACTTTAAATCGATGCCCTATATTATTCAAAAATATTTCATAAGTTTTGATTTCTTTTTCTAGTTCAGTGAGACGGAATGAATGCAGCAAAAATGCCGAATCCACTTCAATTCAATCTCT
Organism: Helobdella robusta; assembly: GCF_000326865.2. NCBI lineage: Eukaryota > Metazoa > Annelida > Clitellata > Rhynchobdellida > Glossiphoniidae > Helobdella > Helobdella robusta. Next base: position 2,701,920 of record NW_008705512.1, read on the forward strand.
GCAATCCATTTTCAAGGTCCTCGTCCTGACATTAAAAATAAAGCATCAGTAAATTGTAAACAAAATTATTTAAAGAGTAATTTAAACAAAATTATCTAAAAAAATTATTTTTATCAGTTACAAGGAACATACATTGAGAACTAACAAGGATCTATGCAGGCATTCAACAGAATTTTGGTTAACTCATTTGATGATTAATTTATTCAAATTTAAGAAATTATTTGTCTATTTATTGTCTTTTTTATTTTATTTTTAATTTATGTTGAGAAATACTTCTATCTTCATTATGTCGTTATTTAATATCAAATTTTATTTAGTGATCAGATCATACAAATTAATACATCTTCTTATTGCTCCATAATTTGCTACAATAGACAAAAAATAAACCACAGTAAACACCAAACAGGACCATCTTAAATTGCAAACCAAATAAAAGTTACTCAACAAGCAGTGAAACAATGAACAGCGAGCCAAAACCAATTTCGAAATAGAAATTTAGAAGGAGAGACTTGAATGAGAAACGTGCCAGTGGCGTTAATTTGCCTGATAAGTTCTTTGAAAGCCATTACATTTAATTATAATTAGATTTTCTCAATACCGTCCGTTCTTTTGACATCGTGCCACCTAATCATTTTTGTTATCACCTCTGTTAGTATCATTAATATCACCCTTAGACATCATTATGCATTCATGACGTTTTCTTAATCATTGCTATCATCGTCTTCGTCTTCGTCATCATCACCATCATCATCAACATCATCGTCATCATCATAAACGTCGTCACCATCGTCATTGTCATCATCAAAGTCATCGTCATAATTAGATTTTTTACTACTGTCTAAAAACGAACGTGCAAGCCACATGTATCTCACAGCAACAACAACACAACAACAACATCAACAGCAAGAAACAACAACAATTATAACTACTGCTACGACTACAGCTATAACAATTAGAGTTACACGTTATACGACATTCGTAATATTTTTGCGTTAACATATGAGTGTGTTTGTTTGTTTGTGTGTGTGTAAGTGTTTGTGTGTGTATTCGCACACACACACACACACACACGTGTATTTTGCGTTGTTTTATTTCATGCATAATCCCATTAATTGTTCACTGCATTAATAAAATGCATCCAATCTATTAGTAACTCATAAAGCACGTGAGATTTGATGGATATGGGTAGTATCGATTGCTTTTCCAACTATCTAGCTATCCATCTAAATATCAATCAAACTATCTATCTATCTATCCATATATCTATTTTTAGTTAAGCTTTCGAGTTACGTTGAAATATTGTTAACCAGTTATTTAACTTTAACTTTATACCGTTATCCATCGAGTTAGCTCAGTCGGTAGGTTTCGCGCTGCTTTTAAACAATTGAATGGTTCGAATACTGTCTGACCAAAACTCAAAGACCATCATACACATATTTTTGATTTGGATAGTACAGCCCTTTGTTAATCAAAAGTTTAATATCGAATATATGATAACATGTTAACAGAGCTGCGTTATAAAGAATTTAAAAAAGTTGCTTATTTGAAGACTTTACCTCTGTACTTTACATTTTTTTCACGGAGATGCATTTAAGTTTGAACATGATTCTGTTAAGATGCACGTTTTGATGTTAGTTTATCTTCAGCTGGGAGTGCACCATGTCTCTGTCTTTTGAGTTTGAAATTTACATTCTTCAACCAACATGTTAGGATTCCAAACTGTTTACTCTAAATATTTTTAGCAAGTGTAACTGTCTTACATTTCAAAACGGCTAACCGCAGCAGTATTGAAATGAATATATTATTTTCTAAATCCGTCAAAGGTTTCGGAGAGCCGGAGAAAAATTATTTGCTTGTGTAGAAATTTTTGCCGAAAGTTGATTCAAAGAACTCTCAATTCACATCAACATGACAACAACAAATTATTCTTACAATGTCAATTAAGCACAAAATTTTCCGATAAAATGTTAATGTTTTAACGTGTAATGTAATAATGTTAATGTGATACAATGGACCTAATCTGATTATTGCAACATACCGTCATTATGTTAATGTAGGACTAAGATGCTAACATAATATTATCATATGACACCGTGAAGTTATTATAACGTCACGAGGTTAATTTATTGTGATGATGTCATCATGTCATTGCCATGTTATTGTCAAGCCATCACATCAGCGTTAGCATCATGTCCATTATCATTAAGCGGACAGACACCGCATGCAAAACAAACTTGCCATCCATCAACAATAACTCCACATCAATAATTTGAGTAGTATCGTTCTTAATTATTATTGTTGTTAATATTATTTTAGCATAATTTTGCGAAATAATACATGGATTCACCAACATCTAGAAATAAATAAATTATGTTTTGGGTTATTTATTATGTTTATGTTATTTCTTGTCTTATGGGAGTCAACCCTAGATAAGCATTTATTGTTAGGCTGACTTTATTTTTTGTGAATAAATGGAATTTAAAAAAATAACTACACGAGAAATGACGAACGCATGGATTGACGGTTGCGTGTCATGTTGTAACACTACTTTGCAGCAGTCTGATGTTGGCGATTAAAAAGTTGAAAAAATCTTTTTTAGTAGAACTCCGTAAAAATTGAAATAACAATAATATACTAACAATAATAATAATGATGATGATAATAATATTATATTATATTTACAAATTAATTCACTTGATCCGGCATTAAACTTTACAACTTAACTGTTTTACAACATTATTTGTAAACAAAAAATAAAACCAACCTTGGAGAAACGAAATTACTGAAATGGTACAAAAAATACTTCAAGTTTTAAATACTACGACGTGGAGAATTTTAACTTCCTCTTCCTCACTACTATACTTCACAAGGTTTTAAGATGCATCCAAACATCACGAAATCATTTTACTATATATAATACAAACGCGCGCACACACTCTAACACACACACACACACACACACGCACACACGCGCGCGCGCATTTACACAATTGATCTTCCCAGAAACTTAACATAATGATTTGTAACGTTAAAGATTTTTTTTTCCATTCCGAAAAGTTGAAAATTGAGTGATCTAAAACTAAATACAAATACAATATACAAACGTCAGGTGTGTTGTGACTGAGAGTGAATACTGGAGTGCGGTGTGTGCAGCGTGGTTTGTATGTTGTGTGCATGTGAAGAGATTTGGGGGGATTGGTATTGTATTGATGTATACTTTGTTGTTTTGAGTTTGTACGATGTGTGTGTGTGTGTGTGTGTGTGTGCTTTCTATGGCCTGGTGTGTTGTTTGTGGTGTATTGTTTGTGGTGTGTTGTTTGTGGCGTGTTGCTTGTGGTGTGTTGTATGTGGCGTGTTGTATGTGGTGTGTTGTTTGTGGCGTGTTGCTTGTGGTGTGTTGTATGTGGTGTTGTATGTGGTGTGTTGTTTGTGGCGTGTTGTTTGTGGTGTGTTGTTTGTGGTGCGTTGTTTATGGTGTGTTGTATGTGGTGTGTTGTTTGTGGTGTGTTGTTTGTGTTGTGTGGTGTTAGCAGGTTTGGATGGTGAGTGTAGTATTAAGTCTGGTGTATGTTACGTGGTGTGTATTGTGTTTTAGTGTGTGGGACCTGTTATGCTAATGGTTTTTAGCATATGCAGCCTACTACATTGCACCATTTTGAAGCGTCTTGTTAGAAGTGTGTTCTCTGAAGTTGCTTGGTGTGGCTTGTGTCGTAATGTGGTGTAGTGTGTTGTGGTGTCGTGTGGTTTGCTGTGGTACAAAGTAAGGTGACATTTTGCGATGTTACGTTCTGTCATTAGATGTGGTTTAGTGTGGCTGGTTGTAGCTAGGAGCAGTTGCAATTAACCAAGAGACGACACATGTGTTCAAGCAAAAGTCGTCCTTTGGTTGTCGTGTCATGCCGTGTCAAGTCGTCCTCATGTATTTCTTGCTTACTTAGCAAAACCTTAATTAAAAAATTTTTCAGGTGGTAGCTACGCTGCTTTCTAGAGACGGCAAGATTCATATTTTTTATTTGTCCGTAATGGGAAGAGTGGTTATTCAACGAAGTTTCAAACTGTTAAATTTTAATTTAAAAAAATTTTATTATGAAGTGAAAGTTCTAAATTTAAAAATAGTTTAATCACGTTGAGTTTTTATATAAAGTTTGGTTGAATGTTTGGCAATTTTTTCTTCTGCTATGAAAACTTCATTAAAATTAAGAGACGTAGTGTGAAATTCTCTCTTTACGACATTGTAAAATGTTTTTAAATAGAAAATTTTTCATGTGTTTATTTATTTATTTGTTTATATGATGAACTATTTGTTTGTTCAATTAGATCTTTTAATTATTCTTTTATTTATTTACAATTTTAACATTGATTAGTTGAATACGCTTAAAATTTACAACTGCAACATATCAAATATTAACTACGTGTAATAAAAAAAGCATTAAAAACCAATGGTC